>NW_026607591.1:107500-407500 GCF_029499605.1 Hyla sarda | reverse complement strand
TCCGCCAGTGGTGCAACCCACCGGGAGCTCGAGGATGAGGAATCCACCTGAGGATCTACTGTGGCGTTAAAATCTTCACACATGATCAAATGGCCTTCACGTATACTATTTACCTGACGTAATAAAGAATTCAGAAAGCGTGTCTGCAAGATGTTAGGAGCGTAAAGTGCCACTAATGTGTATTGTACGTTATTCATCATGCATACCAAGATTACAAATCGACCCTTGGGGTCAGAAACTTGTTTCGTGACAGAGAAAACTACCGTATCTCTAACTGCAATAGCTACCCCTCTTGTTTTGTTAATGTAATGCGAGTGAAAGATTTGTGGGTACAACCTGTGAGACAGCCGGTATGCATCGGTAGATAGCAGGTGGGTTTCTTGCAAACATATGATATCCCCTTTAAGAGCTATGGCTTGCCTCCACATGTGGGACCTTTTCATGGGGTTGTTAAGACCATTGGCATTAATGCTAATAAACTTCAATACCATTGTATATCAAAAGAAACAGCAGGCATTTCGAGATAAACAGATAATAACAGTAAGAGAAGGGAACACCTCCCAGTGAGGGCGTCCCTTCAAGGGTCACACAGGTCAGGTCATAGGATATGTGGATTGGACGGAAATCAAAAATAAAAAGAAAAAGAATAAAAACAAAAAAGAACATACAAACAGCAATCAAATTGCAGACTGTGTAAAGGATATAACTCAAAGGTGCGAAAGATGATAAATCATCAATCGGTGTGGGGTCAGAGTCCCATCTGCAGCCAACAGCCGCAGGCATCCAGAGAAGCCAGCCACTGGTAGACTCCCGTGACATAGAGAACACTGTGTCCAGCCATCTTCAAGCCTTGGACCAATCATCTTGGAGCTTGTTCGGAGCCGGGGTCCGTAGAGATGGTACGGAGATGTTCCAGCATTTCAGAAGGCTCAATCCCTCCTCGGTTGACCGGATTGTGTGCTGTTCTTCTTTGTATCGCACCAGCAGGCGGACTGGGAAGCCCCATCTGTAGGGAATGTCGGCATTGCGGAGTGCCGAGGAGATAGGGTTGAGATCACGTCTCAGCTGTAGGGTAGCCGCGGATAGATCTGCATATAGCAGAATTTTATGATAAGGGGCCGGCAAACCCCCGTTTTTCCGTGAGAAAGACAAGAGTTCCTCCTTCACTCTGTAAAAATGAATACGGGCTAGTACATCCCTGGGAACCGAGTCGTCCAAGTGTTTCGGTCTGGGGACCCGGTGTGCTCTGTCGATTTCCAAATCTGCGGCAGGTAAGTGGGGTAGAACAGCCTGTAGGAGAGCTCGGACATATTGGGGAATGTCTCTGGGGAGGATCGATTCAGGAATACCCCGCAGCTTCACATTGTTTCTCCTCCCCCTATCCTCCAAGTCCGCCAGCTGTGCTTTAATATTGGACAGATCATCTCCAAGGGTGTTATGAGCATCTATGAGAGAATTGTGGGAATTGGCAAAGTCCCCAAACTTGTCTTCTAGATGATCCACTCTAGTCCCCAGGTCCCCTATATCTGCACGGAGGGGCTGGAGAAGAGAATGAAAGTCTGCCAATAAAGACTTGCGCTGAGCTAGCATCATTTCTTTCATCACTGTGTCTGTCAGCGTCACATTGGCAACCTGCATGTCCCTAAGCTCATCCCCTCCTGAATCAAGCTGAGCTCCGGTCTGATGTGGGGAGCTGGGACAAGCCTCCCCTGGCAGCGCGTCTATCTCCGAGCGCCGTTGAAGGGGGCTACAGGGGGCGGAGGAAGAAGCTGAGCTCTCCAGGGTTGTAATCGCAGCATGGCCTCTGTCACTCACCGCTGGAGATAGCGCCCGGGGAACAGGTGAGGAGTGCGGGCCGCGGGAGTCCGTGCGCAGGACACGGGTGTTGTCTCGAGGTGATAAGGCCGGGTCTGACGTGGAGCGCCTCAGATTACCTCGGGAGGACTTGCGCTGAGGAGATGTGTTCTGCGTGCACGCGGAGTCCTTCCGGCCTCTGTTTACACCGCTGCCGCCATCTTGCTGGGAGTCCGTGTCTCGGGTAAAGTAAAATTTTGCCAGAGCGGCGTGTCCAGCGGGCTTCCTTCTTCTTCCAGGCATGCTCGGAAGTGTTAGCTCCCCGAAAAGTACAAATTCGGGAGGTTGGACGCGTTGTAAAGTCGCTTTAGGGATCACAGGAGCCGGAGCTCACGGCTCAGACCTGCATGCAGCTAGGCAGCCAGACCACGCCCCCTCTATGGTCCAATCTTAATGCCTTGTATATTGGGCGACTGCTATCATAACCCAGAGTCCCTGTTTGGGCGCCAAAACTGATATGGATTTTATCAGTGACCTAGTAAATATTGTACTCCCATTCAAATTCGTTATCAGAAGGTATACACCAAAGTAAATCAAACAGAGTTATGTCAATTTCAAATACTTCATAGTTCTCCTTCATTAGGCGGTTGTCCAAGCTTATATAACCATTGCAATTAACATAAGTTCCTGCCCTCACTAGGGAGGTGTTTTTAGCTCTGGCATACCATTATAAGGTATACCCACTGTTAGATTTTTGGAGGGCTTCAAGGAGTTGTCCAAGGTAACAGGAAATTCCTCTACTCGGTGGTGGGGGGGAATGGGCATTGTCAAATAGTAATATATACATATATACACACACACACACACACACACATCCATTACATATCCACATGAGGAGGAATATAAAGGGGAGGATGAGAAAAAGAAGAGCGAACGAGCTCTAATAATCCAGACGAAGGAAAAGCTTTATAATAAGTGTGTAAATCCGGAAACACAAAACCGCCGTCTAATGTTTTCAGGGTGAGCGTCTATACGGGACACGTAGAAAAATAACAATTCCGTACTATGATAGGGACAGACTGTAGCAAATAGTATTTTTGGTAAATATAAGATTTAAGAACCTTTTTCCTTCCAATCCACGACATATATGGGAATTTACGAGCGTGTAACTGGGTCTTCAATCCGTGTAATAATGGTGCAAAGTGTGAAGTAAAGAGATCTTGTACCAGATGTGATCAGATCTCTAGGTATTTTATACCCCGGGGAGGACAAAGAAAAGGAAAAGAATTACACCGATGTTTACTGAACCCGGGGGACGCTGAGATATTGACGACTTCTCATATAGAAAAATGGATTTTAAGATCTGAGACCGAAAATAGACGTCAAGACGGGAAACGCTGGTCTAGGGTTTGTGATAAATAAAAGTATCTGCAGCGTCTTATGTTCAAAAGAGACGATCTTCAAGGGAGACGCGCGGATCCTGTCTGATGCCTTGAATTAAAGTCTCTATAATCATAATGAGAAGGGGGCGGGGACAACACTGACGCGTTACATTCCCTATATACAACGTCAGGGACAATATTACATTTATTATAAGTCCAGTGTGCGGAGATGAATATAAGAATAATAAATCATATAAGAAAGAAAACTTTTATTAACAATTGGTAAGAAGTTTGGAGATGCAGTATATCAGGGGTCTCAAACTGGTGGCCCTCCAGATGTTGTATAACTCCCAGCATGCCAGGACATGCCCAGACAGCCGTTGGCTGCAGATAACCGTTGTCGGCCATGTTAAGGAATTTAACCAATTCCTTCAGGTACATTTGCTGTTCGAGGCCAAATTGGAAATGTTTTATCAATCAGGCCTGATAGATTGGAAGAAATGACACAGACTCGGATCTGTATACAGTGTCTTCTGACGTTTACTACATACAGCAGAATTCTTATAGGCAAAGATGAAAGGACGGCAAACTGCCCAATGATACCTGGTTACAAACAGGCGTCTTATCTCTAAGTAGGAAGGACGGGAAGTGTGAACGTCTTCAGACTCAGTAGCCTTGGAGTTTTCTGTACGCTCAGCAGTTGTGGTTCTTGTTTACAAGTTTCCTGGTTATAATTCTGGTAAAGTTCACACTCAGTTCATAATGAAGGAACATAGACAAGATGGTGGACTATAGACAACATGGCTGATGATATACAAAATGGTGTATAATCATATAAAGGATTATTATAAAAGGTTATATAAAAAGGTATAACAAGCTGACTTCCCTCACAGGCATGCTGGGAGTTGAAGTTTTGCTACATCTGGAGGGCTGCCAGTTTGAGACACCTGCAGTATATGATATATATAAATGTCAGATATCGTTTGTACATGGTTAATATATAGGATGTGATATCTGCGTCAAATTGGCTTCTCTCCTGTGTGAATTCTTATGTCTTTTAAGTGTTGCTTTCTCAGTAAAACATTTCCCACATTCAGAACATGAAAATGGCCTCTCTCCTGTGTGAGTTCTTTCATGTTTAACAAGATCTGATTTCTGACTAAAACATTTTCCACAATCTGAACATTAAAATGGCTTCTCCCGAGTGAGTTTTTTGATGATGAACAAGACTTGATTTCATAGTATAACATTTTCCACATTCTGAACATGAAAATGGCTTCTCCCCTGTGTGAGTTTTGACGCTCCATATCAAAGACTTAGACCTATCTCCCTGGAAGACTGCAGGCATAACCTCTATTAGGGACATACTAGATAGAACGGGAAATATCCACTTCCTGTCTTAACGGGAAACCTTCCCACTACCACACATGGAATTCTATAAAAGTCTACAAATCAGAAGTTTGCTAAACACTGGGTGGCTGTCTAACTTTCGTATGCCAGCGAGATTGCTAGGCACATTTAACACCTCAGGAAACACATTTAGAGGTATTACCTTTTTCTATGATTTGCTGGAAGACAAAACAGGCACAGCTGCCTTTCCCTACATGGACAGATGGGAAAGAGACCTCCGATGCTCCATCACCTCCGAACAATGGCAGTTGGCTTTTCACAACATACCTAGCATTTTTAGATGTGCCAATCATCAGGAAGCTATACTCAAAACCATCCATAGGTGGTACTTCACGCCACATAGGTAGTACAAGGTAGAGCCCACATGTACTAATACCTTCTGGAGGAATAGTGGTCAGATCAGTACATTGTTGCACATACTTTGGGAATGCCCGACCCTCCAAGCCATTTGGTCGGGTATTAATCTCGTTGTTTCCAGATTATTAGGCATAGAGACACAAATAAGCCCAGCATCTGCACTACTGATGTTAGATCTTGACCTTTAGCCCCCCATGTCCAGGACAGTAATTGCTCATATCTTCATGTCCACTAAACTGTTTATAACTAGGAAATGGAAATCCCCATTAACCCCAACCTTATCTGAAATCCTGTCTTATGTAAACCTCCTATGTGAATACGAGCGTGTCCATGCACTGGCAAACCATCGTGATCTTAGCTTCCTAAAACACTGGGATCTCTGGTTACACAGCCCTCACTATGTCTCCATGAACCCTTAACCCCTTAAGGACCGAGCCCTTTTTCACCTTAAGGGCCAGAGCATTTTTTGAATATCGGACCACTGTCACTTTAAACATTAATAACTCTGGAATGCTTTTAGTTATCATTCTGATTCTGAGATTGTTTTTTCGTGACATATTCTACTTTAACTTAGTGGTAAAATTTTTGTGGTAACTTGCATCCTTTCTTGGTGAAAAATCCCCAAATTTGATGAAAAAAATGGAAATTTTGCATTTTTCTAACTTTGAAGCTCTCTGCATGTAAGGAAAATGGATATTCAAAATAATTTTTTTTGGTTTCACATATACAATATGTCTACTTTATGTTTGCATCATAAAATTTATGAGTTTTTACTTTTGGAAGACACCAGAGGGCTTCAAAGTTCAGCAGCAATTTTCCAATTTTTCACAAAATTTTCAAACTCACTATTTTTTAGGGACCAGTTCAGGTTTGAAGTGGATTTAAAGGGCCTTCATATTAGAAATACCCCATAAATGACCCCATTAAAAAAACTGCACCCCCCAAAGTATTCAAAATGACAGTCAGTGTTTTAACCCTTTAGGTGTTTCACAAGAATAGCAGCAAAGTGAAGGAGAAAATTCACAATCTTCATTTTTTACACTCGCATGTTCTTGTAGACCCAATTTTTGAATTTTTGCAAGGGGTAAAAAGGAGAAAATTTTTACTTGTATTTGAAACCCAATTTCTCTCGAGTAAGCACATACCTCATATGTCTATGTTAATTGTTCAGTGGGCGCAGTAGAGGGCTCAGAAGGGAAGGAGCGACAAATGGTTTTTGGGGGGCATGTCACCTTTAGGAAGCCCCTATGGTGCCAGGACAGCAAAAAAAAAAACACGTGGCATACCATTTTGGAAACTACACCCCTCGGGGAACGTAACAAGGGGTAATGTGAACCTTAATACCCTACAGGTGTTTCACGACTTTTGCATATGTGAAAAAAAAAATTTTTTTTTACCTAAAATGTTTGGTTTCCCAAAATTTGTACATTTTTGAAAAGGGTAATAGCAGAAAACACCCACCAAAATTTGAAGCCCAATTTCTCCCGATTCAGAAAACACCCCATATGGGGGTGAAAAGTGTTCTGCTGGCGCACTACAGGTCTCAGGAGAGAAGGAGTCACATTTGGCTTTTTGAAAGCAAATTTTGCTCGGGGGGCATGTCGCATTTAGGGAGCCCCTATGGTGCCAGGACAGCAAAAAAAAAACGACATGGCATACCATTTTGGAAACTAGACTCCTTGAGGAACGTAACAAGGGATAAAGTGAACCTTAATACCCCACAGGTGTTTCACGACTTTTGCATATGTAAAAAAAATATTTTTTTTTTACCAAAAATGCTTGGTTTAGCAAAAATTTTACATTTTTAAAAAAGGTAATAGCAGAAAATACCCCCCAACATTTGAAGCCCAATTTCTCCCGATTCAGAAGACACCCAATATGGGGATGAAAAGTGCTCTGCTGGCGCACTACAGGTCTCAGAAGAGAAGGAGTCACATTTGGCTTTTTGAAAGCAAATTTTGCTCTGTGGGCATGCCGCATTTAGGAAGCCCCTATGGTGCCAGGACAGCAAAAAAAAAAAAAACACATGGCATACGATTTTGGAAACTGGACCCCTCGGCGAATGTAACAAGGGGTTAAGTGAACAGTTATACCCCACAGGTGTTTCATGACTTTTGTATATGTAAAAAAAAAAATTTTTTTTTTTACCTAAAATGCTTGTTTTCCCAAAAATTTTACATTTTTAAAAAGGGTAATAGCAGAAAATACCCCCCAAAATTTGTAACACAATTTCTTCCGAGTACGGCGATACCCCATATGTGGCCCTAAACTGTTGCCTTGAAATACGACAGGGCTCCAAAGTGAGAGCGCCATGCGCATTTGAGGCCTAAATTAGGGACTTGCATAGGGGTGGACATAGGGGTATTCTATGCCAGTGATTCCCAAACAGGGTGCCTCCAGCTGTTGTAAAACTCCCAGCATGCCTAGACAGTCAGTGGCTATCTGGCAATACTGGGAGTGGTTGTTTTGCAACAGCTGGAGGCTCCGTTCTGGAAACAGTGGCGTACCAAACGTTTTTCATTTTTATTGGGGAGGGGAGGGGGGCTGTGTAGGGGTATGTGTATATGTAGTGTTTTTTACTTTTTATTATATTGTGTGTAGTGTAGTGTTTTTAGGGTACAGTCACATGGGCGGGGGTTCACAGTAGTTTCTCGCTGGCAGCTTGAGCTGCGGCAGAAAATTTGCCGCAGCTCAAACTTGCAGCCGGATACTTACTGTAATCCTCTGCCCATGTGAGTGTACCCTGTACGTTCACATTGGGGGGGGGGGGAACATCCAGCTGTTGCAAAACTACAACTCCCAGCATGTACGGTCTATCAGTGCATGCTGGGAGTTGTAGTTTTGCAACCGCTGGAGGCTCCGTTTTGGAAACAGTGACGTACCAGACGTTTTTCATTTTTATTGGGGAGGGGAGGGGGGCTGTGTAGGGGTATGTATATATGTAGTGTTTTTTATTTTATTTTTTGTTAGTGTAGTGTTTTTAGGGTACAGTCGCACGGGCGGGGGTTCACAGTAGTTTCTCGCTGGGGTTCACATTGGGGGGGAGGGGGGGAGAAACATTCAGCTGTTGCAAAACTACAACTCCCAGCATGTACGGTCTATCAGTGCATGCTGGGAGTTGTAGTTTTGCAACAGCTGGAGACACACAGGTTGTGAAACACCGAGTTTGGTAACAAACCCAGTGTTTTGCAACCAGTGTGCCTTCAGCTGTTGCAAAAGCTACAACCCCCAGCATGTACGGACAGCATAAGGGCATGCTGGGTCTTGAGTTATGCAACAGCCGGAGGCATACTACTTTGGCTGGGGATGCTGGGGATTGTAGTTATGCAACAGCTGGAGACACACTGGTTTGCTACTTAACTCAGTGTGCCTTCAGCTGTTGCAAAACTACGACTCTCAGCAGTCACCGACAGCCAACCACCAGATGCACCACTACAACTCCCAGCATGCACTTTAGCTGATTGTGCAAGCTGGGAGTTGTAGTTATACAACAGCTGAAGGTACACTTTTCCATAGAAAAATGTGCCTCCAGCTGTTGCAAAACTACAAGTCCCAGCATGCCCATAAGTTGTGGTGGTCTGCCTCCTGCTGTTGCATAACTACAGCTCCCAGCATGCCCTTTTTGCATGCTGGGAGCTGTTGCTAAGCAACAGCAGGAGGCTGTCACTCACCTCCTGCTGCTGCTCCACGATGCCGCCGCACAGGTCAGTCCCTCACCGTCGCTCCTGGGGCCCCGATCCCAACAGGGACGCCGGGGATTGGGGTCTGCAGCACCCGGGGTGCACGTCCCGCACCCGCTCACGTCCTCCGGAAGAGGGGCGGAGCGGGTTGCGGGAGTGACACCCGCAGCAGGCGCCCCGATTGGTCGGCCGGTAATCCGGCCGCCGAATCAGAGCGATCGTGAGGTGGCACCAGTGCCACCTCACCCCTGCTGGCTCTGGCTGTTCGGGGCCGTCTCCGACGGCCCTGATCAGCCAGTAATTCCGGGTCATCGGGTCACTGGAGACCCGATTGACCTGGAATCCGTCGCAGATTGCTGGACTGAATTGTCCAGCGATCTGCGGCAATCGCCGACATGGGGGGACATAATGACCACCCTGGGCGATATGCCGGGATGCCTGCTGAACGATTTCAGCAGGCATCCGGCCCCGGCTCCCCTCCGGCTAGCGGCGGGGGCCGGAAATGCTCAGGGCGTATCCATACGCCCTCGGTCCTTAAGGACTTGGAAACGGGGGCGTATTGATACGCCCTATGTCCTTAAGGGGTTAAACTAAACAATAAGGGTGTCTATTCTATTGTCTTCTTCCTCTGTTCTACCTCCTTCACTTTTCTTCTCTTTTTTTTACCCCTGGAGGAGTGTGTGCATTAAACTGTGATTTATTGTGGGTGTGATTTTACATTCTGTTGTTACGAAGGGCTTAGTTCGGCTGATGCCCTTTCTTTTTTCCTCCTTTTCCTTTTTTCTTGTTATGCCTACTACTCGAAGAGACTCCCACCAAGCTGATATGCTGATGCTGAAGAGGTATATTGACAGGAATCACTTGTTTATGAGACTATTAGGGATCGACCGATATTGATTTTTTTTTGGGCCGATAACGATAACCTGTAAACCTTCAGGCCGATAGCCGATAACTTATACCGATATTCCGTGCATTTAAATTTTTTTGGAAAAAAAAAAATTCTACACATCTGCTGTTAAATGAACATGTTTATTGTTTACGTTTAACTTTTTTTGTAAAGTTTTTTTCATAGGTAAATAAACATAAATAATACAGAAACATACCAGTCAGATTGCAGCAAAACAATGGTGATATGTCAAATACAACAAATTGGACCACTTGTGTTTTTTAAATAAATATCAGTCATAAGGTAACAAGAACAACAATGTTCAATGGCACATAGTCCATACTTAGATTAAATCTTAGTAAAATGAGCAGCAATGACATAGGCAATTATATCAAAGGGATACTACAGTGTATATGAGCAAGGCACCAAGACAGCTTCATTAAAGGGGTACTCCAGTGGAAAACTTTTTTTAAATCAACTGGTCCCGGAAAGTTAAACAGATTTGCAAATTTACTTCTATTAAAAAATCTTAATCCTTCTAGCACTTATTAGCTGCTGAATACTAGAGGAAATAATTTTCTTTTTGGAACACAGAGCTCTCTGCTGACATGAGCACAGTGCTCTGCTGACATCCCTGTCCATTTTAAGAACTGTCCAGAGTAGAAGAAAATTCCCATAGCAAACATATGCTGCTCTGGACAGTTCCTAAAATGGACAGAGGTGTCAGCAGAGAGCACTGTGCTCATGATGTCAGCAGAGAGCTCTGTGTTCCAATAAAAAAAGAATTTCCTCTGTAGTATTCAGCAGCTAATAAGTACTGGAAGGATTAAGATTTTTTAACAGAAGTAATTTACAAATCTGTTTAACCTTCTGCCACCAGTTGATGTAAAAAAAAGTTTTACACCGGAGTACCCCTTTAAGCTACATTTGTTTTGTTGCCTAACTGCTTAGCCTTAGTGTCAATTTAAAGTAATTTAAACACATGGTTTAATGCATATACTAAAGAATATTACATTTAAAACAAGATAAATGTTGAGTAACTTAAGCTTTCTAGCTGAGTAACGATAGGTAGCATAACCTATAAGGCTAGACAATCATACAGTTATTGGTCTTGGGGAGCAGAGGAAATAGTAGTGGGCACTACACACAGGACCAGTTCCTGAGCAACCCAGATCATTCAGCGAATGCCAAGCCATGTTAACCTGCTATCCAGCTTCAAGGTTACACAAAAGAGTTAAGACAGACATTAAATAACATTTTTATGAAAAGTATGCTAAAGTAATCTAAAACTTTAGAATTTCTTCAATAATTCCAGTTGAGAAGGAGTACATTGTAGTGCAGAAAGCACAACATTTCTGCATGTTCTCCTGTTAAACGGCTTCTGTTTCTTTCATAAATTGCTGACACGTCACTGAAAACACGCTCACTAGGTACAGAGGAGGGTGGAGAGCAAAGGTATCTTCTGGCATAAGAAGCAAGGGTTTTAAAGCGTGTCTCATTTTCTTTCCACCACTCAAGTGGATTGCCCTTTCTATTGATCACTGGCTCTTTTAAATAAAGATTAAGCTCATTGTCAAGGCTGACTTTTGGTGAAGTTAGAGAATCCCCTACATGAGGCCCCAATAAAACGCTGAACATGGCATCAATTTGGTTTTTTTCCATGTGTTTCCTTTTTGGGAATTTGTAGGTTTCTGTTGCATCATCATCTTGCTCTTCCAGACTAGTACTACTAGTAGCATGTTCTTCCAGACTAGTACTACTAGTAGCATGTTCTTCCAGACTAGTACTACTAGTAGCATGTTCTTCCAGACTAGTACTACTAGTAGCATGTTCTTCCAGACTAGTACTACTAGTAGCATGTTCTTCCAGACTAGTACTACTAGTCGCATGTTCTTCCAGACTAGTACTACTAGTAGCATGTTCTTCCAGACTAGTACTTGTAGTAGCATCAGGCTCTTCCACAAAATCCAGACTAGTAGCATCAGGCTCTTCCAGATGTGACCTTTCTAGAACCTGCACCTCCTTTTGCATATTATCTTCTGTCAGCCATTTTTTTTTGCCTTGGCCAATACATTATCAGAAGAGAAAGCATGATGTTTGAATCGGGGATCTAAAAGACATGCCAACACTACGTTTATATTCTCTTCATACTTCAAAAAACGTTTGTTGAGGCTTTCGTTCATAACCTCCCTGAGTGTTTTAATTCCACGTGTAGTGGGCCCTTCATTCTCTTGAAGAAGCATCTTCAGCACTCTCACACATGGAATAACTGATGACACACTTGAGTCGTAATGGATAACCTCTAGGGTCACTTCCTCTATTGGGAGGAGGGTCTGAATAAGATTTGCTACAATCTCCCACTGATCAGCATTAGGGCAAGAATAGCCCCCATGCTCACCAGCATAGATGCTAAGAGCTCGCTTCTGTCCCAGCATTCTTTGTAACATGTGGAGTTCCACCTTGTTGGAACAGCCTGAATCAGGCTGCTTTTGGGCAGGCCAAGGTCTGACTGAATGCACCTCAGTCGGTGCTTGGCAATGAATGAATGGTGGAAATGACTTGCGCACTTTAGCATGGCAATTATGTCGATCACAGTTCTCTGTCTTGACAGACCATCATTTACTACAAGTTGCAGGGTGTGTGCCATGCAGCTGAGATCTGACACTTCAGTAAGCCTCATTCCTTTCACCATGTTTGCTCCGCTGTCTCGAAGCACAAGCAGCACTCTATCTTTGCTTATCCCCCAGTCATCAAGCATGCCTAGAAACATTTCTTTGATGTACTCGCCAGTGTGGGATCCTTGCATCACCTTTGTGTTCAAAACCAACTGCCTTTTTGTCCATCCATTATCAATGAAGTGACACGTAAGACTCATTAGTGATTCTGTTGATCCGGACCAGCAGTCCGTAGTGAATGAGAGTGAATTACCGGCGTTCTCTGGTTGTAATAGTGTTTTTACTTTCTGAATCACCTTCTGATGAATCTTTGGCAGCATTTCGGTTCTGTAAAACTTTTCATTTTTCAGTGTGTACCTTGGCTCAACTATGGACATCAAGCGCTTAAAGCCAGAGTCAGACACCATTGTAAATGACTGGTTATCCGTAACCATCATCTCTGTGATTGCCCTGTCCAGAAGTTGGGATCTTTCATCGGACTTTTGCCACTTTGTGCGTTTCTGAAATAGGTCTTTTATGTTTGTCTGGAATAGAGTTGGTGTTTCACATGATTCCTTTTCATTTGTTTTCCGTGCTCCATTAAATAATTCAACATGATGAATTCTTAGATGGGTCCAAAGATTGGATGTATTCGTTGTTTTTGCAGTTGCAGATCCCATGCTCACATTGGTTTTGCATGTGTTGCACATTGCCTGTCCTGGGAAGGGTTCAAGAAGAAATCCCATGCCCCAATTTAAAAAACAAAAAAAGCTCATATTAAAGTACATGTTCTTACCTTCATAATGACCTGGTCCCCGTCCAAATTGCCCATTCCGTTCGCCCGCAATCCCAGCTGAAACTCCGTTACTTCCTGCTTCATGTACCTCTCTGTCTTCCGGTCTGCACATGGGTTCCCACAGTTCCTTTCGTTTCTAGCAGGGCTCCAGCCCAGCCTACACTGCCTTACTTCTCCACCCCCTCATTAATGTAATAACGCCCACACATTTCTCTTCTCCCCCACCCTCCCCCGTTCTGCTATCCCCCTAGCTTCCCCAGCACAGGTGGCAGCCTGTCTCATCCAATCCCCACTCATGCACGTGTTCCCCGGCTAGTGATCCAGCTATGTAAGCAGTTTGCTTATCTAGCTTTCATCACTAGTGTCAGAGGAAGAAAGCCTCATCATGGTAAATCAATGTGCACAAGTGAAACATGCAATACAAAGAAAACAAATATATATTAACCCATGTATGTTTGTGTATATATATATATATATATATATATATATATATATATATATATATATTATACACATACATTTGCACATGTGTATGTCTGCATGTGCATATACACACACACACACACACACACTTACACATGTGTGTCTGTATGTGCATGTGTGTGTTTATATATATATACATTTCTCTTTTGCACCCTCCTTATATGCCAGTGTTTCCCAACTAGTGTGCCTCCAGCTGTTTCAAAACTACAACTCCCAGCATGCCCGGACAGCCTTCAGCTGTCCGGGCATGCTGTGAGTTGTAGTATTGCAACAGCTGGAGGCACACTGGTTTGGAAAAAACACGGGCATATAAGGACGCCACCGCTTCATGACATGGTGACATCCCTGAGGTACCTGGGGCAGATGAGTAGGGGGGTCCCTATTCATTACTTTCAATAAAACACATCTACCACTATGGCTTATTTTTAGGGGATGTCTTATTTTTTAATTACAGTAAGAATGATACAACATTTCTCTTTTGCACCCTCCAAATGTGCCAGGGTTTCCCAACCAGTGTGCCTCCAGCTGTTGCAAAACTACAACTCCCAGCATGCCCGGACAGCCAAAGGCTGTCTGTGCATGCAGGGAGTTGTAGTTTTGCAACAGCAGGAGGCACACTGGTTGGGGAACACTGGCCTAGAAGCATCGGAAAATGCTTTATATAGCCTAGAACAGTGTTTCCCAACCAGGATGCCTCCAGCTGTTGCAAAACTACAACTCCCAGCATGCCCGGACAGCTGAAGGCTGTCTGTGCATGCTGGGAGTTGTAGTTTTGCAACAGCAGGAGGCACACTGGTTGGGAAACACTGGCCTAGGGGAAAATACTTTATATAGCCTAGAACAGTGTTTCCCAACCAGGGTGCCTCCAGCTGTTGCAAAACTACAACTCCCAGCATTCCCGGACAGCTGAAGGCTGTCTGTGCATGCTGGGAGTTGTAGTTTTGCAACAGCAGGAGGCACACTGGCCTAGGGGAAAATACTTTATATAGCCTAGAACAGTGTTTCCCAACCAGGGTGCCCCCAGCTGTTGCAAAACTACAACTCCCAGCCTGCCCGGACAGCTGAAGGCACACTGGTTGGGAAACACTGGCCTAGGGGAAAATACTTTATATAGCCTAGAACAGTGTTTCCCAACCAGGGTGCCCCCAGCTGTTGCAAAACTACAACTCCCAGCATGCCCGGACAGCTGAAGGCTATACGGGCAAGCTGGGAGTTGTAGTTTTGCAACAGCAGGAGGCACCCTGATTTGAAAACACTGGAATAGAAGCAGAGAACAATGCTTTATATAGCCTAGAACAGTGTTTTTCCTAACCAGGGTGCCTCCAGCTGTTGCAAAACTACAACTCCCAGCATGCCCGGACAGCTGAAGGCTGTCTGTGCATGCTGGGAGTTGTAGTTTTGCAACAGCAGGAGGCACACTGGTTGGGAAACACTGGCCTAGGGGAAAATACTTTATATAGTCTAGAACAGTGTTTCCCAACCAGGGTGCCCCCAGCTGTTGCAAAACTACAACTCCCAGCATGCCCGGACAGCTGAAGGCACACTGGTTGGGAAACACTGGCCTAGGGGAAAATACTTTATATAGCCTAGAACAGTGTTTCCCAACCAGGGTGCCCCCAGCTGTTGCAAAACTACAACTCCCAGCATGCCCGGACAGCTGAAGGCACACTGGTTGGGAAACACTGGCCTAGGGGAAAATACTTTATATAGCCTAGAACAGTGTTTCCCAACCAGGGTGCCCCCAGCTGTTGCAAAACTACAACTCCCAGCCTGCCCGGACAGCTGAAGGCACACTGGTTTGCAAAAAAATGGTACTACAAGCAGGGGGGGGGGGGGGGGGGGGGTGCCTGCCTCTGCACACACGATTTATTTTCAACTCTTTAGAAAAGATATATACCTCATGCCCTCTCCTGACCTGTAGCACTATATGACCGCTGCTTCAGCCCTGATCAAAGCAGGGACATATACTTCTATAGCCCAGATGCAGGGGAGTGCGCTCCTGGGCTATAGAAGTCTGTATTCTTGTTCCGATCAGCGCTGAGTCCTCGGTAATATAGTGCTGCCGGGAGGACACAGCGCTAAACTGGACAGGGGAGAGTGCAGGGGGACAAATACAGGGCACAAATGAGGGTGATTACAGGTTTTTTTGACTGAGGCAGGGAAGAACACTGCCAGTTCCTGCTCTAACCTGCCGTGGGATAAGAATGAAAGTGAAAGTGTGCGCAGGGGCTGCTCTAATTGGCTGAAGCAGCTATTACATATTCATAGCTGCTCAGCCAACCACGTAGGAGGGGAGGGGGGAAATGATTATTTATGAGATGGGGCGGGCAGAGGCCGTGCACGGGGCGGGCAGCCGAACTGAAGGCTGCGTGGGGTATTGTGGGAATGTGTTGCGTCACGGCCCCCAGTATAACGGAGGTGAATGGGGGGTCAAAAGTCACCAGAAACTGTAACTGCTGAGCTTCCTGACTGACAAAAGAATCGCTGAAAACATAATTTCCATGCAGGATGGGTGATGTAAGTGATTTACAAACTTATATAACTTTCATTTATGCACCTAAACCTGTACAATTTTTCTCCGTGGGACATCTCCTTTCACTAAAATAGTCCCAAATTGTACTTTTACTGTTTCTTTGTGCATCCATCTGCATTGAAAGAAGAGGGTTACAACAAGCTACAGTGAGGTTTGGAGTAAGTTGAGGATGAAGAAAAAACAATATCAATATTAATATGAATAATATGAGATCCCAGCATGTACCTGGCCGTTACTGATGCTGATAGGAGTGTAAATGCTGTCAGCAGTCGTACTCCTGCCATGCTCACCCAGTCAGTACATACTGGGATGCTATTAGCCTTTTACTTATTGGAGCAGTACAGATAATACTACTATTGACCCACTACACTCTGAATATATTACTACAACACACTGTACCCTCTTGATTACAATACTACCACATACTGTGCTCTCTGAATATAATCTTGCCATGCACCCTCTGAATACAATACCGTAATGTATTGTGGCCCATAAAAACCATACTACCACAAAAATTCCTTTATAATATACACTATGGTCGACATGTATAATTGTCTTTAAACTGTTTTTTTTTTGTGTCTAAATATGGTGCAAAAAAGGCGCAAGCAGGGTTTATTTGTGCCTTTTTTTGTGCTTGAGTTGCAATCCAATGATTTTGGCAATACACATATGGAAAGGTTTTATGAACTGCGCTTTTTTGTGAATAGGCGCAAAAAAAGGTGCAAAGCCACAAAAAAGTCTCTAAAACTTCACTAGCCCAGGCTTTTTGGTGTATGTGAAGAGAGAAATTTCAGAAATGTGACCTGCACAAAATTTCAAATGCTCTGCTACCTTTTAATAAGTTTTGTGCTCCTACACATTACCAGCACACAAAAAAGGTGTAGAAAAATGCTTCACTTACACCTACAATGATAAAAGCTTCACTTACACCTACAATGATAAATACCAGCCTATACCTCTGAAATGCAAAACACTCTGTGCCCCTCATATATAGTAGTAATGCCCCATCCTGTGCCCCCACATATAATAACTATAACCCCTCCTGTTCCCCCTACATAATAATGCCCTTTGTCCTGTGCCCATTGCATATAATGCACCATGTGCTGTGCCCCTCACATATAATGCCCCTGCCATGTTTCCCTCACATATAATGCCTCCTGTCCTGCCCCCTCAGGGGGCATTATATGTGAGGGGCACAGGACAGGGGGTATTATAAGTGAGGGGCACATAATGGGGCAATATAAGTGAGGGGCAAATGTCAGGGGGGCATTATATGGGCACATGACAAGGGGGCTCTTGTCATGTGCCCCTCACATATATTGCCCCCTGTCCTGTGCCTCTCACATATAATGCCCCCTGAGGGGCTATGACAGGGGGCATTATATGTGAGGGGCACAGGACATGGGGCATTATATATGAGGGGCACATGACAGGGGGCATTATATGTGAGGAACACAGGACAGGGGGCATTATATGTGGGGTCACAGGACAGGGGGGTATTATATATGAGGGGCACATGACAGGGGGGGGATTATATGTAGGGGCACATGACTGGGGGGATTATATGTGGGGGCACATGACAGGGGGCATTATAAGTGGGGTCACAGGACAGGGGGTATTATATATGAGGGGCACATGACGGGGGGATATGTAGGGGCACATGACTGGAGGGATTATATGTGGGGGCACATGACAGGGGGCATTATAAGTGGGGTCACAGGACAGGGGGTATTATATATGAGGGGCACATGACATGGGGCATTATATGTGAGGAACACAGGACATGGGGCATTATATGTGGGGTCACAGGACAGGGGGGTATTATATATGAGGGGCACATGACAGGGGGGGAATTATATGTAGGGGCACATGACTGGGGGGATTATATGTGGGGGCACATGACAGGGGGCATTATAAGTGGGGTCACAGGACAGGGGTATTATATATGAGGGGCACATGACAGGGGGGGATTATATATATATGAGGGGCACATGACAGGGGGGATTATATATGAGGAGCACATGACAGGGGGGGATTATATAGGAGGGGCACATGACAAGGGGGGGATTATATGTGGGGGCACATGACAGCCCCCCCCCCCCCGTCATGTGCCCATATAATGCACCCCTGACTTATAATCCCCCGTGTCTTGTGCCCCTCACATATAATGCCCCCTGTCATGCCCCCTCAGGGGGCATTTTATGTGAAGGCACAGGACATGGGGCATTATATGTGAGGGGCACAGGACAGGGGGCATTATATGGGCACATGACAGGACAGCCCCCCCCCCTTGTCATGTGCCCCTCATAAATAATACACCGTCCTGTGACCCCACACATAATGCCCCATGTTCCTCACATATAATACCCTCCTCACATGTGCCCCTCACTTATATTTGCCCCCCTCACTGATAATTTGCCCGTCCATCCATACAGCGCCCGAGCAGAGCAGCGATCACCTTTCTCACACGCTGGTACGTTCTAGTACTGTGAGTGAGAGCTGCGGCGACGTGATCTCTGGGCGCCGGCGCAATGATGTGATCACGTCGGCCTGCCGTGGATGGCGTCCCCGCGGCTCTCACTCCCACTGCAAGATGGAAGCAGCATGAGAAAGGTGAGGGAGTGGAGGAGCGGGACAGCGGACAGCTCCCGCTCCACCATCCTGTCAGATGTATTTGCAAAGGGTTACACAACTAGATTGCGCCGCACGGTAAAACAGGGCGTGCGCACGAATCGCGGGACTTCAGTCCCGGCCCGAAGTTCAGGGCCGGGACTGAAGTCCCGCGATTCGTGCGCACGCCTTGTTTTGCACATTATCGGCAGGTTACAAGCCGATACCGATAACGGGGAAAACCGTGAATATCGGCCGATAAGATCGGCCGTGCCGATCCCTAGTGACTATGTCAGCTACCTCCGTATTGTCTCTTTTGGACTGTTCTTTAGTAGGACATTACTAGTTTTTACAGTAAAACGTCGACTGCTCATTTGATTTCTCTGGAAATAATTGTACTTTATTTTCCTTTTGTGTATGTTACAAATTCTTTCTGTTATTGAAAACCAATAAAACTTAAAAAAAAAAAAAAAAAAAAAAAAGACAAAGAATTACCAGAACATACAGTCAAGTACAAAACTCCCACAATCTCCTCCAATTGCTTAAGTAAATTCAGGTAACATAGCTACACATGGGTAGGCAGTCAAGAAATCCGCACCCGACTGATGTCAAGACAATAGACAGAACAGTAGACAACCACACACTCACTCACACTCCCGGAGCACCCCTCCAGTTCTAGTCCAAGATAATATCTGCCAGACTATCAAGGAGAGATGACCCGCTCTGGGAGGACTACCGACTCACCAATTAGGAGCCAGGGCATCAAAACCTTATCAAAATTCTTGGGGCAATTGCGACTAATGTACAGTGTCCTGTATAACGTATATACCTGTTTACCAAGTTAAACTACCATGTAATGGGGGAGGGGGAAGTATCTTTTCAGGTCATAATCAGAACCTTCCCTGCACAAAACAATAAAAAAGCGAATGAGAAGGCGCCTATGGGAGCCAGAGGCCAGATCATTAATGACCCCTATCAGACAAACCACTGGGGAGAACTCATAGGGGAATTCTAAGTGATCCGTCAATCGCTTCCCTCCAGAAGGGTTCCACACAAGGGCAGCTCCACATCGCATGTAAAAGGGAGCACACATCTGCATTACACCGGAAACAAGAATTTGAGGAGGAGACCCCAATACGGAACAAACCTAACCGGAGTATAGTACAAACATAAATTGAATCTGAATAAGTAAATCTCTAGCGCTCACCACCGTGGGGTAAAAGGTTTTTGTCACTTCTCGCCTTTGTCCGTCTGTCAAATCAGGAATATCCCCCACCCATTTAACAAAAGCCAACTCAAACGGATTTGGACCTGCCGACTGTACCAATGCATATCCCTGAGTCAGGGGTTTAGGGAGGTCCGTGGTACCCAGAAGCAGCTCCACATCAGAAAAGACTGGAGTCACGTCAAGAGAGCCAAACTGCGCCCTCATCGCATGTCTCTGCTGGAAGTAACGAAACTGGGAGATAATAGTGGTCACATAGTTCCTGGAAAGAGGGAGACTCCCCAAACAAATGCATGGCAAACTTGACTCCATGACCGCTCCAGAATACGGCCGCCTCCAACCCCTGCAGGTGCTCAAAATGAGGGTTTCCCCACAGAGGTGCTCTGGGGGACAGGATCGGCAACGGAAAGCATCTAGAGACCACCGACCACACCTCAGCCCCAGTTCTCAGAGGGATCAACAGTTTGGAAGTATCAGAGTTTCATACAAACCCAAAAGAGCTCCTGCAAGAACAGTAGAGGCGTTTTTCAGATCCAGGTCGATCCAGCAGGCAGCATACACCAACTGAGACGCTAGGAAGTAATTATGTATGTGAGGAGCAGCTAACCCCCCTCTCTGTTTGGACGCCTGAAGCAGCGCCTGACCCAACCACGGTGATTTGTCCTGCCAATAGAAGGACCTCAAAGCGCCACTCAGCCTCGTAAAAAAAAACTCTTGGGGGGAATCACTGGAGATAAATGGAAAAGATATAGAAATGTAAGTAAATGCACCATTTTAAAAATATGAATCCGGCCAGCCAGGGAGAGAGGCAACGGAGACCAAGCTTGTAATTTAGTTGTCACCGGCAACAACACTGGTTCCAGATTGAGCCCCACATAATCAGTCACACACGCAGAAATCTCTACTCCAAAATACCGAAATTGATTAACCGTCTGCAACCCATGAGGAAGAGACAGAACATGATCCATTGTCACCGACAAAGGCATCAGGGAAGACTTAGCCCAGTTAACCTGGAGCCCAGAAAAGGAGCTAAATTCAGCCAGAAGTGAAAACAAAGCCCTCAGGGAGCCCTGGACATTCGTCAAGTAAAGCAAAGGCTCAACTGCTAAGGCAAACAAAAAGGGAGAAAGTGGCCATCCCTGCCTGGAACCCCTACCTAGCTGAAAGATCTCAGAGACCTCCAGATTAGTTCTTGCCCTAGCCCTGGGACTGTCATACAACAATCGAACCCATGCCCCAAACCAAAGGACTCCCAAAACACCCCTCAGATACAACCATTCCACCGAATCAAAAGCTTTATAGACATCTAAGCTAACAACATATTACCCCGAGGCCTCCCCTTCCGCTGCAGCAATGTTAAGGTGCAACCGCTGGACGTTAATGTCAGTATCCCTCCCAGGCATCAAGCCTGTTTGGTCAGGATGGATGATAGCGGCTATAACCTTATGTAACCGATTTGCCAAGATTTTAGCCAAAATTTGGATATCAACATTAAGGAGGGAAATAGGTCTATAAGAATCTGGAATCGTAGGATCCTTTCCCGGTTTGGAAAGAATCAGTCTCCCAGTCTCCAAGGCCACATAAAAAAAAAAATTCAGTAATATAGGTATCAGCCGCTCCTCATTCGCCCTGTACCAGTCTCCAATCATGCCATCCAGTCCCGGAGTTTTCCCCAACTGCAAAGAAGCAATAGATAAAGAAAGTTCCTCACCAGAAAAGGGGGCATCTAACTTGGCCACCTGGGCCGTTGTCAATGGCGTTAGAGGCAAACTCCAAAAGAAGGGCACTAAACCATCTGGAACAGTGGGTATGCGGGAGGTATAAAGATCCCTATAGAAGTCACGAAACACAGTATTAATACCAACAGGATCAGAAACCAGAGACCCATTAACCCCCCTAATACAGGGTATAGCCACCATTGGCCTACTCTCCCTGGCCAAATACGCCAGCCACTTGCCGTTCTTATCCCCAAATTCAAATAATGCTGCCTCCCTGTCCACCAATCTCTTTTGAATCTTCTCCCTCTGAAGGATCAGGAGGGCCCTTTGGGCAGTCAACCATTTATGTTCAGCCTCAGGGGAAGGGTCCTCACCACCTCAGCCTCCAGAACCCCAATCTCAACCTGCAATGCTCTCTCCCTGGCCGTACACACCTGCCGCTGCCCAGCCACCCCCGCCATGAACTGCCCCGTACATGCGCTTTATAAGTATCCCATTGGACTTACTTGTCAGGGTGGGCTCTATTATGTTCCCAAAAACAGGTAAGTGCTTCTAGCAAGGACGTAGTCACCACCTCCTCCCGCAGCCAGCCAGGGTGCATCCGCCAGACCCTAGAGGAGTGACAAGGGCCTAGGTTCAGGGACAGAACAAGAGCTGAGTGGTCAGAGATCCCCCTAGTGGTGTACAGGACCTCTCTTACCAGAGGAATAAGGTCAGAGGAGGCATACGCCAGATCTATCCTGGAGAACGATTTATGCACCGCTGTTTAGAAGGAGAATATGGGGTCAGACGGATGCTTCCAGCGCCGAACCTCAGTAAGGGACAACGCCACACTCCAATTATTAAGGCCATGACAGCCCAAATCAGCTGCTCCGGTACGATCAACACTGGGATCAGGGACCACATTAAAGTCGCCTAAAAGGAGAACAGGCAAAGAGGGAAACGTTAACAATTTGAACTTAATACAGTCTAAGACAGCGACATGAAACGGAGGGGGGACATATACGGATACCAAATGAAAACTAAAGGCACGTAGGGAACACCGGATAATCACAAACCTACCAAAATGATCACAGGCCACTTGATCAATGACCTGGGGAATGGATTTAGTAACATAATAATAAGATAGACAATCCCCTCGCAGAGGAAGAATAGGTAGAGTGTCAGCCCCTCGCTATCCATGCCCTCTTAAGGGCAAGTATTTTCTGACCAGTTAGATGTTTCCTGTAAGCAAATCAGATGTGGGGATTGCTTTTTAATGAAGTCCAAACAAAGGGCCCTCTTAAATTTGGAGTTAAGACCTCTAACATTCCAGCTCACTAATCTAAGGGAACCCATAATATACACCCAACCAAGCAAGCAGCAGGATAAACACTATAAACCGGAGAGCTCCACTTCTCCCACAAAAAGGTCTGAGTAGAAATAAGATTGTACCTGGGACACAACACCACCACCTGAGGAACTCCGGGAACACACACACCACACATACCACAGACAAAAACACCAACCAGACGACCAACCAACAGACATAGACAACAAAAACAAATGCAAGTTTAAGCAAAAACAAGCCCCCCCCCAAAAAAAAAAATCCCTGCCTAACCCTAGGAACTTGTGCAGGCCTAGACCCTAAACACTAACAGGTGAGTAGTAGCAAGAACTCAAGTAACTCAAACACAGCTTCTGCTCCGCTCCCGCTCCGGTCAGTCTCCAAGCTGCGCCCGCCACTGCCACACTGCTTCTGCTATGCCACCGGACCACAGAGGGGGTAAGTGAGGGCCCTCAGGAGGTGAAATCAGGGTGAAATTTGGTCGGGCCCGTGGTATCACAGTGGAGTGCGACCACTCAGATCACCATCCAAGCCATGCCCCGCTGTGTGAGTTTTTTGATGTTGAACAAGATATGTTTTCTTAGTAAAACATTTAACACATTCTGAACATGAAAATGGCTTCTCCCCTGTGTGAGTTCTTTGATGTTGAACAAGATATGATTTCAAAATAAAGCATTTTCCACATTCTGAACATGAAAATGGCTTTTCCCCTGTGTGAGTTCTTTGATGTTGAGCAAGATCTGATTTCCTAGTAAAACATTTTCCACATTCTGAACATGAAAATGGCTTCTCCCCTGTGTGAGTTCTTTGATGCAGAACAAGATATGTTTTCCCAGTAAAACATTTTCCACATTCTGAACATAAAAATGGCTTCTCTCCAGTGTGAGTTCTTTGATGTTGAACAAGATATGATTTCAAAGCAAAACATTTTCCACATTCTGAACATGAAAATGGCTTTTTCCCTGTGTGAGCTCTTTGATGTCGAACAAGATCTGATTTCCAAGTAAAACATTTTCCACATTCTGAACATGAAAATGACTTGTCCCCTGTGTGAGTTCTTTGATGTTTAATAAGACTTAGCTGATGAGTAAAACATTTTCCACATTCTGAACATGAAAATGGCTTCTCTCCTGTGTGAGTTCTTTGATGTACAACAAGATCTGATTTAAAAGTAAAACATTTCCCACATTCTGAACATGAAAATGGCTTGTCCCCTGTGTGAGTTTTTTGATGTCTAATAAGACCTGATTTAAAAGTAAAACATTTCCCACATTCTGAGCATGAAAATGGCTTCTCTCCTGTGTGAGTTCTTTGATGTTTAACAAGACCTGATTTAAAAGGAAAACATTTCCCACATTCTGAGCATGAAAATGGCTTGTCCCCTGTGTGAGTTTTTTGATGTCTAATAAGACATGATTTAAAAGGAAAACATTTCCCACAGTCTGAGCATGAAAATGGCTTCTCTCCTGTGTGAGTTCTTTGATGTTTAACAAGACCTGATTTAAAAGGAAAATATTTCCCACATTCTGAACATGAAAATTGCGTCTCCCCTGTATGAGTTCTTTGATGTCTAATAAGACTTTGCTGATGAGTAAAACATTTTCCACATTCTGAGCATGTAAATGGCTTGTCCCCTGTGTGAGTTCTTTGATGTACAAGAAGTTCTAATTTAAAAGTAAAACATTTCCCACATTCTGAACATGAAAATGGCTTGTCCCTTGTGTGAGTTCTTTGATGTCTAATAAGACTTTTTTGATGAGTAAAACATTTTCCACATTCTGAACAGGAAAACGGCTTCTCTCCTGTGTGAGTTCTTTGATGCTCAATAAGATTTGATTTCTGAGTGAAACATTTTCCACATTCTGAGCATGAATATGATTTCTCTCCTGTGTGAGTTCTTTGATGTCTAACAAGATGTGATTTATAAGTAAAACATTTCCCACACTCTAAACATGACACTGGCTTTTCCCTTGTATTAGCTTTTTGATGTCCATCATTCCTTCTGCGGCTTTTATTTTGCTGAACATCCTGTGATGACTGAGAAGACAGGACCTGTATATAAGGATGAGATGACAGATCTTGGCTGTGAAGGGCTGAGGGTGTATCTGGGATAATGGAATGTTCTTCATATGTATCTTGTGTGATATCATCATCTGCTTTATAATCTGAAGATATAAGATTCTCCTCTGATCTCCTGCTACAAGAATCTGCAGAGAATAACACACATTTTATTATCAGTATTAACCCCTTAACGACCCAGGATATTTAATCTTTCCTCTAAGAGCCAAAACTCTTATTTTGCCATAAAATTTTTTCTTTCATTCACTGTGCGGTAAAATTATTTCTCAGGTGAATACGATCACAATACTCATACATAATTTTGTTATGTTTTACTACTTTGTAACCCCTTAAAGGGGCACTCCACTGCTCCAGCATTCAAAACATTTTGTTATGAACGCTGGGCTCGGGCTGCGGGGGTCGTGATGTCACGGTTATGCCCCTCGTAACGTCAAGCCACGCCCTATCAATGTAAGTCTATTGGAGGGGGCGTGGGGGGGGGGGGGCGGGAATGTGCGATGTCACAAATGCTGGGAGTCAAAGAATGCTGGGAGTGGCAGTTACCAACTACAACACCCAGCATGCCCTCATACAGCCTATACCTCTGCAGCAGACCCAAAACCGCGACTACCAGCATGTTGCACCATTACTTTTACTATACTAGTATATGGTGAAACATGCTGGGAGTAGTTTTGGGTTGGGGCAGCTGCAGAGCCATAGGCCGTATCAGGGCATGGTGGGTGATGTAGTTAAATACTTCAACTCCCAGCATTCCTTGACACAGCCTCTGACTTTGCAGCTGACCCGAAACTACAACTCCCAGCATGTTGTACCATGACCTATACTACTATATAGTGCAACATGCTGGGAGTTGTAGTTTTGCCACAGGCAGAGAGCCTTAGGTTTCAGATCACTGATTTATAGCAGAAAAAATAGTAAATAAAATATATATTTTTTTAAAATTGTAATGTGAAAAATCCCCTCCCCTAATAAAAGTTTGATTACACCCCCCCCCCCCCACTCTTCCTTTTCCCATTTTTGGAATAAAATAATGTAAACAAAAATAAACATTTTTGCATATTTGGTGTAAATATCTGAACTACCGTATATACTCGAGTATAAGCCGACCCGAGTATAAGCCGAGACCCCTAATTTCAACCCAAAATCCCAGGAAAAGTTATTGACTCGAGTATAAGCCTAGGGTGGGAAATACATCATCCCCCCCTGTCATCATCCAGACCCGTCATTAACATCTTCATCATCATCACCGCCTGTCATCAACCAGACCCTCATCATCATCACCTGTCATTATCCCCTTGTCATCATCCCACACATCCCCCTTCATCATCCTCTTGTCATCATCCCACACATCCCCCCTTCATCATCCCCTTGTCATCATCCCACACATCCCCCTTCATCATCCCCTTGTCATCATCCCACACATCCCCCCTTCATCATCCCCTTGTCATCATCCCCACCCCCCTTCATCATCCCCTTGTAATCATCCCACACACCCCCCTTCATCATCCCCACCCCCCTTCATCATCCCACACCCCCCCCCCTTCATCATCCTCTTGTCATCATCCCACACCCCCCCCCTTGATCATCCTCTTCTCATCATCCGCCCTCAGTGGTCTTCAACCTGCGGACCTCCAGAGGTTTCAATACTACAACTCCCAGCAAGCCCGGGCAGCCATCGGCTGTCCGGGCTTGCTGGGAGTTGTAGTTTTGAAACCTCCGGAGGTCCGCAGGTTGAAGACCACTGCGGCCTTCGACATCATCCAGCCCCCTCTCACCCCCTTTAGTTCTGTAAAGTACTCACCTCTGCTCGGCGCTGGTCCGGTGCTGCAGGACTGTCCGGTGAGGAGGTGGTCCGGTGGGATAGTGGTTCCGGGCTGCTATCTTCACTGGGGGCGCCTCTTCTCCGCGCTTCCGGCCCGGAATAGAGGCGTTGCCTTGACAACGACGCAGAAGTACGTTGGCAATGAACGCACCTCTGCGTCGTTGTCAAGGCAACGTGACTATTCTGAGGCCGGGTCCGAAGCGCTTAGAAGAGGCCTCCCCGGTGAAGATAGCAGCCCGGAACCACTATCCCACCGGACCACCTCCTCTCCGGACAGCCCTGCAGCACCGGACCAGCGCCGAGCGGAGGTGAGTACTGTACAGAACTAAAGGGGGGTGAGAGGGGGCTGGATGATGTCGAAGGCCGCAGTGGTCTTCAACCTGCGGACCTCCGGAGGTTTCAAAACTACAACTCCCAGCAAGCCCGGACAGCCGATGGCTGCCCGGGCTTGCTGGGAGTTGTAGTTTTGAAACCTCTGGAGGTCCGCAGGTTGAAGACCACTGCGGGTGGAGAGTTCACTCGAGTATAAGCCGAGGGGGGTGTTTTCAGCACGAAAAATCGTGCTGAAAAACTCGGCTTATATTCGAGTATATACGGTATTATAATATAATGTTGTTAATTAAACCGCACAGTGAATGGCGCAAATGTAAAAAATAGCAGAGAAAAAAAAAGTATAAAAAGCGAAACAAAAGAACAATCTATACAAAAACTACAGATCACGGTGCAAATAAAAACGAGGAAAATATACAGGAAAATAAAGTGTTATGGGGGGGGCAGAAATATTACAGAAAAATTACAAAAAGTTATAATACAATATAATACAATAACACAAAACCTATATATATTGGGTATCGATGTCATTGTTTGGACACAATATAGATGACGTCATTGGTACCAAAAAGTGCGCTGCATAAGAATGGAAGCCACAAATTATGTATTATTTTTGTTTTTGTGGTAAAATGATCTATCTACTTACCACCAGTACCTACCTACACCCTCTACCTACCAACGCTATCTACCTACCGCCATTATCTGCCTTCATACTGGCGTTATCTACACTATTTAGGGCACTGAGGAAAGAATTGGGAAACGTGCTGGAAACGTGCGGTGCCTGACATGTTTCTCCGGCAGATTCTGTGGGGAGGAAAAGGAAAGAGAACGACTTCAGGAAGACGCCCCCTGTGAGTCACTACATGTAACTGCACTGTAATCACTTATATGGTCTGCAGTGCCTGTGTAGAGCCGGGGGCACTGTATGGGGGGATATTAGTCTGTGTACAGGGGTTTTATTCAGTATCAGTATGGCAGTATTATCCCGTCACTATATGGTGGTAATGGTGGTGGTCATGATGTGGTGCAATTATTCATCCCTTTTATTCCTTTATCACCACAAAATCCTGATGTCCCGATCAGCTGAGAGGACGGTGGGAGGGCCCTTACCTGCCTCCTCGCCATCTGATCAGTGTTCTATTACTCCAAGACTGAAGCAGCAGAGCACTGATAACAATGATCAATGTTATGGCATAGCACTGATCAGTATATACAATCAGAAGATTGCAGGTAATAGTCCCCTATGGGGGCAAAAAAAAAAAAAAAAAGTTAATACATGTGAATAAGCCCCTCCCCTAATTAAAGTTTGAATCCCCCATTTACATTTTTTTTAACTAAATGTAATAAAAAAATAAATAAATAAAAAATCCCATGTGGTACCGCCGTGTGCATAAATGTCCGAACTATTAGAATATAAGATTAGCCAAACCGCACGGCCGATGGCGTACACGTAAAAAAATACCAAATTCCAAAATTGTGCATTTTTGGTCACTTCATATACCATAAAAATATTAATAAATTGCGGTAAAAAGTCCCATTTAAAAAAAATGACCCTCATACAGACGCGTATATGAAAGAGAAAATAAAGTTATGGAGCTCAAAAGAGGAGAATTTTAAACATATTAATGTTGGTGCATGAATTTTTTAAAGTAGTAAAATAAAATAAAACCTATTTAAATTGGGTATCCTTGTAACCGTCTGGACCTAAAGAATAAAGATAAGGTGTTACTTTTACCGAAAAGTGCACGGCGTAAAAACGGAAGCCCTAGAAAGAGGCAATTTGGCGTTTTTTTTTTTTATTTCACCCCACAAGCAAAGTTTTTTTGTTTCGCCGCAGATTAGGTTATAAAATAATTGCTGTGATTACAAAGTACGATTGGTGACGCAAAAAACAACAAGCCTCATGTGGGTCTGTAGGTGCAAAATTGAACGCATTATGATTTTTAGAAGGTGATAAGGGAAAAAACGAAAGTGCAAAAATAAAAAAAACTTTCTGTGGAGCATACAGCAGCTGATAAGTATTGGAAGGATTAGGATTTTATAATAGAAGTCATTTACAAATCTGTATAATTTTATGGCACCAGATGATTTTTTTAAAATGTTTTTCCACTGGAGAACCCCTTTAAGGTGGAAATGGGTTTAACCCCTTAAGGACTCAACGTTTTTCTGTATTTGCAGTTTTTTTGTGCCACCAGCTGTACTTTGTAATTACATCAATCATTTTACCCAAAAATCTATGGTGAAAAGATATTTGTAGGACAAAATAAAATAAAATAAAAACGCTATTTTGTAACTTTTGGGGGCTTCTGTTTCTACGCAGTACATTTTTGGGTAAAAAAGACACTTTCTCTTTATTCTGTAGTTCCATACGGTTAAAATGATCGGGACATCACGGTTTCACCACAGTGTCCCCGATCAGCCTGACTGAGCTGCCCGGAAGCATTTATTTATTTATTTTAGATGCGGCAATTAACTTTAATCGCCGCGTCTAAAGGGTTAATACCGGGCATCAGCGCAATCAGTGATGTCCGGTATTAGCCACGGGTCCCGCTCATTGCTAGGTGCCGGGCCCGACCCTGTGTTACAGCACGGGAGCGGGTGCACCCTGCGTCCTTAAGAGGTTAGGGTGATAGTGGTCTGTGTACAGGGATTTTATTCTGTATCAGTACGGTAGTATTATCCCGTCACTATATGATCAAGGAAGGCATAAGAGGCGAGGGAGGCATGGGAGGCGAGGGAGGCATAAGAGGTGAGGGAGGCATAAGAGGCGAGGGAGGCATGGGAGGCGAGGGGGGCATGGGAGGCGAGGGGGGCATGGGAGGCGAGGGGGGCATGGGAGGCGAGGGGGGCATGGGAGGCGAGGAAGGCATGGGAGGCGAGGAAGGCATGGGAGGCGAGGAAGGCATGGGAGGCGAGGAAGGCATGGGAGGCGAGGAAGGCATGGGAGGCGAGGAGGGCATGGGAGGCGAGGGGGGCATGGAAGGTGAGGGAGGCATAAGAGGCGAGGGAGGCATAAGAGGTGAGGGAGGCATGGGAGGTGATGGAGGCATGGGAGGTGATGGAGGCATGGGAGGTGATGGAGGCATAAGAGGCGAGGGAGGCATAAGAGGCGAGGGAGGCATAAGAGGCGAGGGAGGCATAAGAGGCGAGGGAGGCATAAGAGGTGAGGGAGGCATGGGAGGCGAGGGAGGCATAAGAGGCGAGGGAGGCATAAGAGGCGAGGGAGGCATGGGAGGTGAGGGAGGCATGGGAGGTGAGGGAGGCATGGGAGGTGAGGGGGGCATGGGAGGTGAGGGGGGCATGGGAGGCGAGGGAGGCATAAGAGGCGAGGGGGGCATGGGAGGCGAGGGAGGCATGGGAGGCGAGGGAGGCATAAGAGGCGAGGGAGGCATGGGAGGTGAGGGAGGCATAAGAGGCGAGGAAGGCATAGGAGGTGAGGGAGGCATAAGAGGTGAGGGAGGCATGGGAGGCGATGGAGGCGTGAGGGGGGCATGAAAGGCAAGGTGACAATCTGACAGAAGGCCTCCTCAAAAGGGTCCCAAAATGGTGATCTCTCTCTCTCTCTCTTTCGTAACCTAGTGTCAATTAGAATAGAGAAAGACAAAAGCTCTTCGAGATCCCTGATACATGGACTTGAGCTGTTCTGCCGCAGAGGGAGAATGGACAGGGAGATTAAAGGGGAACTCCACTGCCCCAGCGGTCAGAACATTTAGTTCCAAACGCTGGGTGTGGGCTGCGGGGGTCATGATGTCACACCGTGCCCACTCAGTGCAAGTATATGGGAGCGGGTGTGATGGCCTTGTACACATAGGGATATTTCTTGTCCATATTCCAGCTGTAGTATCACATTAGTTTACATTTTGGCTGAATAGAAGAATATACAGAAGAGACAGGACAGAGAGATTAAAGAATTCTACACAATTATTACAGCAGAAGAATCTGTGACTCTTCTCTATATTAAGTTGTTACTACTCACCTGGGCGGTTACCTGTAGGAATGTCCTCCTTATACTGCTCATCACAGCTCACATCTGTCTCTTCTTCTTCTTCTTCCTTCATATCTGTAGCATTAATATTGTTCAGATCTTTTCCTGTCAGAATGTCCTCCTTATACTGCTCATCACCGATCACATCTGTCTCTTCTTCTTCCTTTATATTGGTAGAATTAATATTGTACAGATCTTTTTCTGTCGGAATGTCCTCCGTATACTGCTCCTCACAGCTCACATCTGTCTCTTCTTCTTCCTTTATATCTGTAGCATTAATATTGTTCAGATCTTTTGCTGTCAGAATGTCCTCCTTATACTGCTCATCACCGCTCACATCTGTCTCTTCTTCTTCCTTCATATCTGTAGCATTAACATTGTTCAGATCTTTTCCTGTCGGGATGTCCTCCTTATACTGCTCATAACCGCTCACATCTGTCTCTGGAGCATTAACATTGTTAAGATCTTCTCCCTGATTCATAAGATGTGGAAGAAATATTGTAAAAGTCATCAGACAGTAGGAGAAGTCACGTGGGATGTTATAGATGAGGAGTCATAGAGGGTGAGGGGACTGACCACAAGAGCTTCACAGCCCTTCTACAGATCATAGGGAATATCTCCATCTACCTGATCATCCTGTGGAAGAAGAGGACGGGGACACCTCTCTGGTGCTGTTCTCTTACTGGATCTGACTGTAGGGAACACATACAGAGACTGAATTCATTCTTTACATACAAATAATGAGAGGACGTGTGTATATAGTCATGTCTATTACCTGGTGATGTGAGGGGCTGCTGATCCTCCATCATGACCTGATCCTTGTACTGATCCTTGTGTCCTTCTACATACTCCCACTCCTCCATGGAGAAATAGACCGCCATGTCCTGACACCTTATAGGAACCTGACACATAATGATACAGTCATCACCCCGACCCCTCCAGTGGTGTTACTGTATAATGTCCCAGCATTCCCAGCAGTGTCACCTCTCCAGTCATCACCAGACCCCTCCATTACTGTATAATGTCCCAGCATTCCCAGCAGTGTCACCTCTCCAGTCATCACCAGACCCCTCCATTACTGTATAATGTCCCAGCAGGGTCACCTCTCCAGTCATCACCAGACCCCTCCATTACTGTATAATGTCCCAGCAGTGTCACCTCTCCAGTCATCACCAGACCCCTCCATTACTGTATAATGTCCCAGCAGTGTCACCTCTCCAGTCATCACCAGACTCCTCCATTACTGTATAATGTCCCAGCAGTGTCACCTCTCCAGTCATCACCAGACCCCTCCATTACTGTATAATGTCCCAGCAGTGTCACCTCTCCAGTCATCACCAGACCCCTCCATTACTATATAATGTCCCAGCAGTGTCACCTCTCCAGTCATCACCAGACCCCTCCATTACTGTATAATGTCCCAGCAGTGTCACCTCTCCAGTCATCACCAGACCCCTCCATTACTGTATAATGTCCCAGCATTGTCACCTCTCCAGTCATCACCAGACCCCTCCATTACTGTATAATGTCCCAGCATTCCCAGCAGTGTCACCTCTCCAGTCATCACCAGACCCCTCCATTACTGTATAATGTCCCAGCAGTGTCACCTCTCCAGTCATCACCAGACCCCTCCATTACTGTATAATGTCCCAGCATTCCCAGCAGTGTCACCTCTCCAGTCATCACCAGACCCCTCCATTACTGTATAATGTCCCTGAATTCCCAGCAGTGTCACATCTCCAGTCATCACCAGACCCCTCCATTACTGTATAATGTCCCAGCAGTGTCACCTCTCCAGTCATCACCAGACCCCTCCATTACTGTATAATGTCCCAGCATTCCCAGCAGTGTCACCTCTCCAGTCATCACCAGACCCCTCCATTACTGTATAATGTCCCAGCAGTGTCACCTCTCCAGTCATCACCAGACCCCTCCATTACTGTATAATGTCCCAGCAGTGTCACCTCTCCAGTCATCACCAGACCCCTCCATTACTGTATAATGTCCCAGCATTCCCAGCAGTGTCACCTCTCCAGCCATCACCAGACCCCTCCATTACTGTATAATGTCCAAGCAGTGTCACCTCTCCAGTCATCACCAGACCCCTCCATTACTGTATATTGTCCCAGCAGTGTCACCTCTCCATTTATCACCAGACCCCTCCATTACTGTATATTGTCCCAGCAGTGTCACCTCTCCAGTCATCACCAGACCCCTCCATTACTGTATAATGTCCCAGCAGTGTCACCTCTCCAGTCATCCCCAGACCCCTCCAATACTGTATAATGTCCCAGAATTCCCAGCAGTGTCACCTCTCCAGTCATCACCAGACCCCTCCATTACTGTATAATGTCCCAGCAGTGTCACCTCTCCAGTCATCACCAGACCCCTCCATTACTGTATAATGTCCCAGCAGTGTCACCTCTCCAGTCATCACCAGACCCCTCCATTACTGTATAATGTCCCAGCAGTGTCACCTCTCCAGTCATCACCAGATCCCTCCATTACTGTATAATGTCCCAGCATTCCCAGCAGTGTCACCTCTCCAGTCATCACCAGACCCCTCCATTACTGTATAATGTCCCAGCATTCCCAGCAGTGTCACCTCTCCAGTCATCACCAGACCCCTCCATTACTGTATAATGTCCCAGCAGTGTCACCTCTCCAGTCATCACCAGACCCCTCCATTACTGTATAATGTCCCAGCAGTGTCACCTCTCCAGTCATCACCAGACCCCTCCATTACTGTATAATGTCCCAGCATTCCCAGCAGTGTCACCTCTCCAGTCATCACCAGACCCCTCCATTACTGTATAATGTCCCAGCAGTGTCACCTCTCCATTTATAACCAGACCCCTCCATTACTGTATAATGTCCCAGCAGTGTCACCTATCCAGTCATCACCAGATCCCTCCATTACTGTATAATGTCCCAGCATCCCCAGCAGTGTCACCTCTCCAGTCATCACCAGACCCCTCCATTACTGTATAATGTCCCAGCAGTGTCACCTCTCCAGTCATCACCAGACCCCTCCATTACTGTATAATGTCCCAGCAGGGTCACCTCTCCAGTCATCACCAGACCCCTCCATTACTGTATAATGTCCCAGCAGGGTCACCTCTCCAGTCAGCAGCTCCATCATCTTGTTGATGAGTTCTAGAATCTTCAGTTCATCCATTTCCTCATGTATCAGGGAGTGAGGTGGGGACCCCGGGATTGGGTTCAGGATTCTTCCCCATCCTTCACACACAGGGGCCCGACAGCGCCCACTGGAGGACTTCTTCACTACTGTGTAATTCTATGTATGGAAAGACACATTAATATCACTACATACATTCCCAGAATCCCTCACCTCTCCAGTCATATCAATCTTTTATTACATAAATAATAATGAGGTCATGTGACATCACTCCCAGAATCCTTCACCTCTTCAGTCATATCCATCTGTTATTACATAGATAAGAATGAGGTCATGTGACATCACTCCCAGAATCCCTCACCTCTCCAGTCATATCCATCTGTTATTACATAGATAAGAATGAGGTCACGTGACATCACTCCCATAATCCCTCACCTCTCCAGTCATATCCATCTGTTATTACATAGATAAGAATGAGGTCACGTGACATCACTCCCATAATCCCTCACCTCTCCAGTCATATCCATCTGTTATTACATAAATAAGAATGAGGTCATGTTACATTACTCCCAGAATCCCTCACCTCTCCAGTCATATCCATCTGTTATTACATAAATAAGAATGAGGTCATGTGACATCACTCCCAGAATCCCTCACCTCTCCAGTCATATCCATCTGTTATTACATAGAGAAGAATGAGGTCATGTGACATCACTCCCAGAATCCCTCACCTCTCCAGTAAGCCGGAAGAGTATCTGTACGGTGAGGTTTATGATCCTGTCGGCCATCTTGTTCTTGTCTCTCTCCATGGTTGATGGGTCATCCAGGAAAATTCTCTTATATAGAAGATATCAGCAGAGGATCCTGGATTGGAGAAACCTGAAGGGAAGAAGAGGAGACGATGATAAACCGCACCAGATTCTATGGAGAAATAAAATCCATTTCCTGGAGATAATCTGGGGAAACATCTGAGGAGACATTATAGTCACAATCATGGAGGCTGTAAACCTAGTCAGGGGATCCATCATAGTCTGGGGCGGAGTCATGGGGGATGGGTAGAATATGGAGACAGGAATCCACAGTCCATGTTATTCAGGTAATACCAGAAGCCACGAGTGGTGAGAAGAGGGAAATGGTGCACAAAGTGTCTGAGGATTCTTCATCATCCAGTAGATGTGACCTGTCATGGTCGGAGGTCAGGAGGTCACTGTCCTATGTCACACACCTTCTCTTACCATCCTATTTTAACTATAGTCAGTTATTCTGCTGCCATCTAGGTGTTTACCCCGACCACTGGAGGGTGCCAAATATCAGGACTCCAGACAATGAACAGTTACACATATAAGGGATTTGGTGACACCGCACTGGAATCATTGATAAAGGGATCATCCATCTGGGATATTTCCACACAGGATCGAGAACTTCTGCGTCCTACTAATCCCAAGGATTTCCTCACATTATCACCTTCTATTATATACATACGTATACACTTATTGTGAGCGGCTTTACCTCATCTCACCTTCTCTAATAGTGGACTGAGGACATCTAGACCTGATATTCCTTCATTGTATGTATCCCACTGCAAACAAACCAGTGTGCCTCCCCTCAGGGGGTGTAAAGACCTTCACTCAGAGCAAACATGGCGGAAACATAACAACAACGAGACACAAACAAACCATTGTGCCCCCCCCTCAGGGGGTGTAAAGACCTTCACTCAGAGCAAACATGGTGGAAACATTACAACAACGAGACACAAACAAACCATTGTGCCTCCCCTCAGGGGTTGTAAAGACTTTTGTGACACGGTCACATGACACTTCTCTTCGCTTTTTGTACTTTTGTTCACATAAAGCATTGGTTGGATCATAGTGGAATGGATCCGCGTCACACTGGGAATTATTGTCCCGGAATGTTACGTAATTGTCCAGAACCTGGGCAGAAAGCCAATTTGCTCTCCAGGGTTGGGACGACACTATGTCGGGAGTTTGAATCCTGACGTGGATGTTGTCCTTCCAGGTACCCACGTTATAGATCCTTTTCATCTGGAACACGTTGTTTGTGGTAACAAAGGGGAAGGAACAGAGGGGCCCCGAGCAGAGAAGGCTGAGGGAGAATCCTCTGAGGAGAGACCACATGTTAATGGCGGCCATCTTAGATTGCTGTATGGAAGAAATGGCTAATACCCAGAGAAGAAATTAACCAGATGACAGGATGGGCGGGGAGGTGACCTGCAGCCCTTCACTATACAAACACGCCTCCTTCCATAGACCTGCATTGAGAGGGTGTGACGGAACGAGGGGCGTGGTTGTGCCAGCACAACCCCCGCTCCAAGCATTCAGAACACTGGGGCAGCAGAGTACCCCTTTAATGGGTTAATCATTAGAGGGGAGTCCTGGCTTCTTATAGCTCCTAAGCTCTAAATCCCATATGGGGCGCAGGGTGTAAATGTACTGCATGTTCTTAAAGGAGTTCTGTAGTAAAAAATAACCAACGGATAGGGGACAAGTTATAGATTGCGGGGGTCTGACTGCTGGGACCCCCTGCAATCTCTTGTAAGGGGCCCCGACAGTCCGCAGGAAGGGGGCGAGCGAACCCCTGCAAAAACGCCCCCCCCCCCCCCATGTATCCCATAGAAATACATGGAGGGGGAGCTTCGGCAGCGGCTTCCTGTGGGGGTCAGATCGCCTGCTTCCTGTGAACTGCTGGTCCCCCGTACAGGAAATCGTGGGGGATCCCAGCAGTTGGACCCCCGCAATCTATATCTTATCCCCTATACTTTGGATAGGGGATGTTATTTTTCACTGCACTAGTCCTTTATGGGTTAATAACATCCCCAATAATCCTGATCTGATGGTGACCGCACACACATACCTGTATCTGTAGAGGAACCGTGTGCTTACAGGACCTGCGATAATGTCACCATCATGTGGTCAGTCACATGGAGGAGGAGTCACATGATCAGGGGCTGCTGCTCTGAGAGATCTCCACACACAACACAACAGCAGTGACTGCCCCACCAGGACCTGCTCTGTATCTGCTACATGCTGGAGGTGTAGGACCTGTGATGATGTCACAATCATGTGACCAGTACATTTGGGGGGGGGCAAAGTTTAGCAGTGAATAAGTGACTGTGGCTGAAGGACCTGTGGGGAGGATCATGTGACAGGAGTGGGCGGGGCTGAGCAGTGCAGGGTAGAAGAGATTGTAGTTGAAGGACCTGTGATAATGGTCATGTGACAGCAGAGTCCTGTATACACTGAGCAGATGAGCTTAGAGCAGCAGCCCTGATCATGTGGTTCCTCCTCCTCCATGTGACTGATCACATGACGGTGACATCATCGCAGGTCCTGTAAGTACACGGCTCCTCTACAGATACAGGTATGTGTGTTCTCTCCCTGTCAGGATTCTCTTACGTCCCTCCAGCAGCACAGATGGTATATTCCTCCCCCCCGCACACTGGTATGACCCATGCATTGTACTGACAATAAAACCTTACAAGGGTTAATCACACCCCCTCCCCTATATAGAGGCCGATCCCCTCATCCTGTGATTTCTCCTTTGGGGATTATTTTTATGTATTTTTGTGTTTTTTACTATAATATAATTTTATCTTTGTTCCTGGTGAGAGAAGGGTTAATATATTGTCTTGTTTCTGCTGCTGTTTGTGTTATTCCGCCATCTTTACTCATTTCCTATATCTCCGCCCAGTTGGCCCCCAGCTAGAAGCCCCGCCCTCCTGTCCTTGTGGCCCTATTCCTGTTATGTCTTTACCTCTAATATGTCAGGTTCTTCTTCTCCTTCTGGTTCTCTCCCCGTGGTGTCCACATGTCTCCCCGGCCGCCGCCATCTTGTAGAAGGAGGTTTATGGAGATCTGACATCACGAGGGGTGTGACTGTGACATCACGAGGGGGTGTGGCTGTGACATCATGAGGGTGTGTGGCTGTGACATCACGAGGGGGTGTGGCTGTGACATCATGAGGGTGTGTGGCTGTGACATCACGAGGGGGCGTGGCTGTGAGGTGACACAATGAACCCCTATAAAGGTGACTCCGCCCCCAGACATCTTCTCCTCTCTCTTGGGGAGGGGACAGACATTGATCTATAGATAAAATATAGTAAAATGATACATTAACCCTTCATCTCCCACATCCTATAAATCTTCCCATCTCCTCCGGCTCTGGTGTCCAAGGTGATAGATTAGTCGCCATCCATGAGTCTCATGATAGATTCTACCAGACGTGGCCCCCGTGGATGTGATTCCAGGATCCTGTGGAGTCGCCGTCCTGTTGTGTCCTCCAGCGTGTTCTCTGCTATATTGCTGGGTCATGTGATTGGTCGTCCATTCCCGCCTTATGCTCCTCCCCCCCTTGTTTCCCTTCACCCTCTATCCTCCCTTTTCCTTCTCTTTTCTTTTCGTTTACCTTCTTGTCTTTCTTTTCGTGTTCTCGGTGTTTGTTCTTCTGTATTTGATTCTTTGCCGCCAAAGATTCTGAAAGATTTTCTGGTAAATTTCCGAGGACGTCATCATAGAGGAGAACTCATCCGAAATCATTGTGACTATAATGTCTCCTCAGATGTTTCCCCAGATTATCTCCAGGAAATGGATTTTATTTCTCCATAGAATCTGGTGCGGTTTATCATCGTCTCCTCTTCTTCCCTTCAGGTTTCTCCAATCCAGGATCCTCTGCTGATATCTTCTATATAAGAGAATTCTCCTGGATGACCCATCAACCATGGAGAGAGACAGGAACAAGATGGCCGACAGGATCATAAACCTCACCCTACAGATACTCTTCCGGCTTACTGGAGAGGTGAGGGATTCTGGGAGTGATGTCACATGACCTCATTCTTATCTATGTAATAACAGATGGATATGACTGGAGAGGTGAGGGATTCTGGGAGTGATGTCACATGACCTCATTCTTATCTATGTAATAACAGATGGATATGACTGGAGAGGTGAAGGATTCTGGGAGTGATGTCACATGACCTCATTCTTATCTATGTAATAACAGATGGATATGACTGGAGAGGTGAGGGGTTCTGGGAGTGATGTCACATGACCTCATTCTTATCTATGTAATAACAGATGGATATGACTGGAGAGGTGAGGGATTCTGGGAGTGATGTCACATGACCTCATTCTTATCTATGTAATAACAGATGGATATGACTGGAGAGGTGAGGGATTCTGGGAATGTATGTAGTGATATTAATGTGTCTCTCCATACACAGGATTACACAGTAGTGAAGAAGTCCTCTAGTGGGCGCTGTCAGGCCCCTGTGTGTGAAGGATGGGGAAGAACCCTGAGCCCAATCCCGGGGCCCCCACCTCACTCCCTGATACATGAGGAAATGGATGAACAGAAGATCCTAGAACTCATCAACAAGATGATGGAGCTGCTGACTGGAGAGGTGACCCTGCTGGGACATTATACAGTAATGGAGGGGTCTGGTGATGACTGGAGAGGTGACACTGCTGGGACATTATACAGTAATGGAGGGGTCTGGTGATGACTGGAGAGGTGACACTGCTGGGACATTATACAGTAATGGAGGGGTCTGGTGATGACTGGAGAGGTGACACTGCTGGGACATTATATAGTAATGGAGGGGTCTGGTGATGACTGGAGAGGTGACATTGCTGGGACATTATACAGTAATGGAGGGGTCTGGTGATGACTGGAGAGGTGACACTGCTGGGACATTATACAGTAATGGAGGGGTCTGGTGATAACTGGAGAGGTGACACTGCTGGGAATGCTGGGACATTATACAGTAATGGAGGGGTCTGGTGATTACTGGAGAGGTGACACTGCTGGGACATTATACAGTAATGGAGGGGTCTGGTGATGACTGGAGAGGTGAGCCTGCTGGAACATTATACAGTAATGGAGGGGTCTGGTGATGACTGGAGAGGTGACACTGCTGGGACATTATACAGTAATGGAGGGGTCTGGTGATGACTGGAGAGGTGACACTGCTGGGACATTATACAGTAATGGAGGGGTCTGGTGATGACTGGAGAGGTGACACTGCTGGGACATTATACAGTAATGGAGGGGTCTGGGGATGACCGGAGAGGTGACACTGCTGGGACATTATACAGTAATGGAGGGGTCTGGTGATGGATGACTGGAGAGGTGACACTGCTGGGACATTATACAGTAATGGAGGGGTCTGGTGATGACTGGAGAGGTGACCCTGCTGGAACATTATACAGTAATGGAGGGGTCTGGTGATGACTGGAGAGGTGACACTGCTGGGACATTATACAGTAATGGAGGGGTCTGGTGATGACTGGAGAGGTGACCCTGCTGGAACATTATACAGTAATGGAGGAGTCTGGTGATGACTGGAGAGGTGACACTGCTGGGACATTATACAGTAATGGAGGGGTCTGGTGATGACTGGAGAGGTGACACTGCTGGGACATTATACAGTAATGGAGGGGTCTGATGATGACTGGAGAGGTGACCCTGCTGGGAATGCTGGGACATTATACAGTAATGGAGGGGTCTGGTGATGACTGAAGAGGTGACACTGCTGGGACATTATACAATAATGGAGGGGTCTGGTGATGACTGGAGAGGTGACACTGCTGGGAATGCTGGGACATTATACAGTAATGGAGGAGTCTGGTGATGACTGAAGAGGTGACACTGCTGGGACATTATACAGTAATGGCGGGATCTGGTGATGACTAGAGAGGTGACACTGCTGGGACATTATACAGTAATGGAGGGGTCTGGTGATGACTGGAGAGGTGACACTGCTGGGAATGCTGGGACATTATACAGTAATGGAGGGGTCTGGGGATGACTGGAGAGGGGACACTGCTGGGAATGCTGGGACATTATACAGTAATTGAGGGGTCTGGTGATGACTGGTGAGGTGACACTACTGGGACATTATACAGTAATGGGGGGGTCTGGTGATGATTGGAGAGGTGACACTGCTGGGACATTATACAGTAATGGAGGGGTCTGGTGATGACTGGAGAGGTGACACTGCTGGGACATTATACAGTAATGGAGGGGTCTGGTGATGACTGGAGAGGTGACACTGCTGGGACATTATACAGTAATGGAGGGGTCTGGTGATGACTGGAGAGGTGACACTGCTGGGACATTATACAGTAATGGAGGGGTCTGGTGATGACTGGAGAGGTGACCCTGCTGGGACATTATACAGTAATGGAGGGGTCTGGTGATGACTGGAGAGGTGACCCTGCTGGGACATTATACAGTAATGGAGGGGTCTGGTGATGACTGGAGAGGTTACACTGCTGGGACATTATACAGTAATGGAGGGGTCTGGTGATGACTGGAGAGGTGACACTGCTGGGACATTATACAGTAATGGAGGGGTCTGGTGATGACTGGAGAGGTGACACTGCTGGGACATTATACAGTAATGGAGGGGTCTGGTGATGACTAGAGAGGTGACACTGCTGGGACATTATACAGTAATGGAGGGGTCTGGTGATGACTAGAGAGGTGACACTGCTGGGACATTATACAGTAACACCACTGGAGGGGTCGGGGTGATGACTGTATCATTGTGTGTCAGGTTCCTATAAGGTGTCAGGACGTGGCGGTCTATTTCTCCATGGAGGAGTGGGAGTATGTAGAAGGACACAAGGATCAGTACAAGGATCAGGTCATGATGGAGGAACAGCAGCCCCTCACATCACCAGGTAATAGACGTGACTATATACACACGTCCTCTCATTATTTGTATGTAAAGAGTGAATTCAGTCTCTGTATGTGTTCCCTACAGTCAGATCCAGTAAGAAAACAGCACCAGAGAGGTGTCCCCGTCCTCTTGATGAGCAGAATATGGAGGTCATTACTACAGGGAAAGATCTGATCTATATTAATGCTACAGACATAAAGGAAGAAGAGACGGATGTGAGCGGTGATAAGCAGTATAAGGAGGACAAGGACATTCCTACAGGGAAAGGTCTGACCTATATAAATGCTACAGACATAAAGGAAGAAGAAGAGACCGATGTGAGCGGTGATGAGCAGTATATGTGTCACGATGCCGGCTGGCAGGAGGTGGATCCTCTGTGCCAGAGAGGGATGGTGTGGACCGTGCTAGTGGACCGGTTCTAAGGCACTACTGGTGTTCACCAGAGCCCGCCGCAAAGCGGGATGGTCTTGCTGCGGCGGTAGTGACCAGGTCGTATCCACTAGCAACGGCTCAACCTCTCTGACTGCTGAAGATAGGCGCGGTACAAGGGAGTAGACAAAGCAAGGTCGGACGTAGCAGAAGGTCGGGGCAGGCAGCAAGAATCGTAGTCAATAAGGCAAGCAGGAGGTCAAGTACACGGTATGGATAAACACAGAAACGCTTTCACTAGGCTCAAAGGCAACAAGATCCGGCAGGGGAGTGCAGGGGCAGAGATCAGATATAGTCTGGGAGCAGGTGGGAGCCAATTAAGCTAATTGGGCCAGGCACCAATCATTGGTGCACTGGCCCTTTAAGTCTCAGGGAGCTGGCGCGCGCGCGCGCCCTAGAGAGCGGAGCCGCGCGCGCCAGCACATGACAGAAGGGGACCGGGACGGGTAAGTGACCTGGGATGCGATTCGCGAGCGGGCGCGTCCCGCTGTGCGAATCGCATCCCCGACGGCCATGACAGTGCAGCGCTCCCGGTCAGCGGGACCGACCGGGGCGCTGCGGAGAGAGAGACGCCGTAAGCGCTCCGGGGAGGAGCGGGGACCCGGAGCGCTAGGCGTAACAATATGGAGGACAAGGACAGTCCTATAGGAAAAGATCTGATCTATAGAAATGCTTCAGACATAAAGGAAGAAAAAGAGACGGATGTGAGCAGTGATGAGCAGTATAAGGAGAACATTCCTACAGGGAAAGATCTGATCTATATTAATGCTACAGACATAAAGGAAGAAAAATAGACGGATGTGAGCAGTGATGAGCAGTATAAGGAGAACATTCCTACAGGGAAAGATCTGATCTATATTAATTCTACAGACCTAAAGGAAGAAGAAGAGACAGATGTGAGCAGTGATGAGCAGTATAAGGAGGACATTCCTACAGGTAACCGGCCAGGTAAGTAGTAACCACTAAATACAGAGAAGGGTCACAGATTCTATTCAGTCACCGGCTACAATAATATTTTCGGGAAGTATTGGTGTAACTAGAATCTCCAGGGTAAATACTATCCCCCTCCCCCCTATATTGACTCTATATCAGTCGACTTGATCCCATCACCACTACATAGTGACTGAATAATACCGCCATACTGTTTATGAATCAAACTCATTATATACAGACTAATATTACTCCATATAGCAGTAGATACCAGCTCTCTGTCGCTCTGTCTATGTGGAGTCGCTATCTTTCCTTTTTCATCCTGAGGGGATAAGTGTCTGATCGTGGGGGGTCCGACAGCCGGGACCCCCTGTGATCTCCTGCCCGACACCCCAGATCTCTCCAGGCACAGGTGACCTCTGTTCTGTGCAGGGATTACTGTCAACTACCACACCAAGAGGTGCCCGACATGTCTGTCCATGAATCTCTATGGGAGAGCCGGAGATATACAAACAGGATGCCAGGCAGGAGAGCGCGGGGGTCTCAGTGGTTGGACCTTCCCCCCCCAGTGATCAGACATTTATCCCCTATACACAGTAGGGGATAAGTACTCATGTACTAGAATTTTCCTTTAATCCCTTAACGACGCAGGATGTACATTTACGTCCTATACATAACCGCGGACATCGCAGCGATGCCCGGATCATGCATGACAGGTCCCGGATGCTGATCGCAGCCAGGGACCCGCCGGTAATGGCGGATATCTGCGATCGCGCGGATGCCCACCATTAACCCCTCAGATGCCGTGATCAATACAGATCATTGCATCTGCAGCATTGCGGACACTAAAATGGATGATCGGATCGCTCGCAGCACTGCCGCGGTGATCCGATCATCCAGAGCAGCGCACGGAGATCCCCTCACCTGCCTCCACTGCATTCCATGGGTCTTCTGCATTCCATGAGGCTCTGGTCTGCGATCGAGTAGACTAGAGCAGAAGATGACCGATAACACTTATCAGTGCTATGTCCTATGCATATCAATGAACAGTATTAGCAATCAAATGATTGCTATAAATAGTCTGCTCTGGGGACATAAGTGTAAAAAAATAAAAGTAAAAAAAAGTATTTAAAAAAAGTAAAATAAAATGTGAAAAAAACCCTCCCCCAATAAAAACGTAACTTGTCCCATTTTCCCTATTTCACCCCCAAAAAGTATTAAAAAATAAATTTTTAGATACATATTTGGTATCGCCGCATGCGTAAATATCCAAACTATTAAAATAAAATGTTAATAATACTGTACGGTGAACAGCGTGAACGTAAAAAAAAAAAGTCCAAAATAGCTGCTTTTTTTTATAACATTTTATTCCCCCCAAAAATAATAAAAAATGTATTAAAAGTTTTATATAAGCAAATATGGTATTAATAAAAAGTACAGATCACGGCGCAAAATTGAGCCCTCATACCACCGCTTTTATGGAAAAATGAAAAAGTTATAGGTCTTCAAAATAGGAGGATTTTAAACGTACTAATTCGGTTAAAAAGTTTGCGATTTTTGTTTTTTAAGCCCAACAGTAATAGAAAAGTATGTTATCATGGGTATCATTTTAATCGTATTGACCCAAAGAATAAAGAACACGTCATTTTTACCATGAATTGTACGGTGTGAAAAGGAAACTTTGCAAAATTGCGGTTTTCTTTTTAATTTCCCCACACATAGTACTTTTTTGGTTGCGCCATACATTTTATGGTAAAGTGAGTGATGGCATTACAACGGACAACTGGTCACGCAAAAAACAAGTCCTCATACTAGTCTGTGGATGAAAATATAAGAGTTATGATTTTTTTAAGGTGAGGAGGAAAAAACAAAAATGTAAAAATAAAATTGTCTGAGTTCTTAAGGCCCAAAGGGGCTGAGTCCTTAAGGGGTTAAAGGGGTACTCCGGTGCTCCAGCGTTTGAAACGCATAGAAGCCAGAGGCAGAGATTGTGAAGTAGTGGACACGCCCCCTCGTGCCGTCATGCCATGCCCCCTCTCAAATACATGAATGGAGGGTGTGCGACATCATGAGGGGGCGTGGCCATGACATCACGACCACTGGAATCTGGCTTTTGTTTAGAATGGGGGGGTGCTGCAAGGAGATCCTCGGGGCTCCAGCAGCCGGACCCCCGTGATCAGACATCTTATCCCCATCCTTTGGATAATGGATAAGATGTCTAGCAGTGGAGAAGCCCTTTAAATCCCTTTATTCTTTCCCTTCTGATACGGAAATGTTCGGGTCACCTGTGTGGGTCCAAATGGAGGTATAGGTGCGGCTGGCGAGCCGAGAGCCAAAATCATTAAAAATAAAGGTTCCTCTTTTAACTTGGTTCCAGGAAAATTTCACTAACTTTATTAGGACATAAGTCTTTCTATACACATTAATAGACAAAAGACCAAAATGTGATACTGTCTGCCTAGACAGGATAGGGGATAGGTTATAGATCACGGGGGTCTGACCCTTGGGACTCCCCGTGATCTCCTGAATGGGGCCCTGGCAGTCTGCCGGAAGCGGCCTTTCCAACCCCCACAGGATGCCGCGGCCGACACACCCTCTCCGTGTATTTGTATGAGATACATGGAGGGGGAGTGTCAGCTGTCGCTCCATGCAGGGTTGGTGCGCACCCTTCAAGCAGACTGTCAGGGCCCCGTTCAGGAGATCGCAGGGAGTCCCAAGGTTCGGACCCCCATGATCTATAACGTATCCCCTATCCTTTGCCTGAATTCTCTGGCTGGCATGAGGATTATAAAGGGGCGGTTTGGGTGACTGCTCCATTATAACCTGTGGGGTCAGGTGGATTGGGGGACACGGTCATTTGGTCCCTGACTGGGCCCCATAGCAGTGATTTTCCCTGAGGCTGTGTCCACATGATTGTCATAGACCGGTGTCCCTGCTCCTTGTAAGGCAGTGGTGTCAAACTGTGGCCCTCCAGATGTTGCAAAACATCAACGGGTGTGCTGGGAGTTGAAGTTTTGCAACATCTGGAGGGCCGCAGTTTGACACCACTGTTGTATGGCTGCTCCGCTATCATAGTAACTATTTTTCTTCAGTTTTGCAGTAAATCTTATTTAAAAATGAAGGGTGGATTTACAAAGTTCTATTGCTTAGAAATGAAAAAATGTCCTGGGTTGTTAAGGGGTTAATACTGATAATAAAATCTGTGTTATTCTCTGCAGATTCTTGTACCAGGAGATCAGAGGAGAATCTTATATCTTCAGATTATAAAGCAGATGATGATATCACACAAGATACATATGAAGAACATTCCATTATCCCAGATACACCCTCAGCCCTTCACAGCCAAGATCTGTCATCTCATCCTTATATACAGGTCCTGTCTTCTCAGTCATCACAGGATGTTCAGCAAAATAAAGGTCACAGAAGGGGTGTTGGACACCAACGAGCTCATACAGGAAAGAAACCATATTCATGCTCAGAATGTGGGAAATGTGTTACTTCTAAATCAAGTCTTGTTAAACATCAGAGAATACACACAGGGGAGAAGCCATTTGCATGTTCACAGTGTGGAAAATGTTTCACGCAGAAATCATATCTTGTTGAACATCAAAGAACTCACACAGGGGAGAAGCCATTTTCATGTTCAGAATGTGGAAAATGTTTTCCTTTTAAATCAGGTCTTGTTGTACATCAAAGAACTCACACAGGAGAGAAGCCATTTTCATGTCCAGAATGTGGGAAATGTGTTACTAATCAATCACATCTTATTCAACATCAAAGAACTCACACTGGAGAGAAGCCATTTTCATGTCCAGAATGTGGGAAATGTTTTACTAATCAATCAAGTCGTCTTCAACATCAAAGAACTCACACTGGAGAGAAGCCATTTTTATGTCCAGAATGTGGGAAATGTTTTATTGATCAATCAAGTCTTATTCTACATCAAAGAACTCACACTGGAGAGAAGCCATTTTCATGTGCAGAATGTGGGAAATGTTTTACTCAGAAATCAGGTCTTATTCAACATCAAAGAACTCACACAGGGGAGAAGCCATTTTCATGTGCAGAATGTGGGAAATGTTATACTGTGAAATCAAATCTTGTAAAAACATCAAAGAACTCACACAGGGAAGAAGCCATTTTCATGTGCAGAATGTGGGAAATGTGAGGGGGGCGTGGCCTGGCTGCCGGACTGAATGGTCACGCACTAGCTGAGCTTCGTGAGATACAGCCCTAAAGAGCGACTGAAACAGCGTCTTTCCAAAGAAGAAACATACCCCCAGACGTGGGAATCGTTGGTCACCATGCCTGCCCGCAAAAAGAAGGTGACCAAGCACACGTCCCTAGCAAAATTCTATTTCTCCCAGCGGCGGCCTCCCCTCCAAGATGGCGCTGAGGAAGCACAGGCCCCGGATTCACCGCGACAGCCGCGCTCCTCAGCTACTGCTTGCAGGCGCTCTACTTCAGATCCGGAGCTGCATGCCGCTCACCTCATATGCTCTGCAGAGCTGCCGACCTCCGCTCCTCCGTCCCCGGGGGCCTCATTGAGACACAGCTTACAGGTACCGCTCGCTGCCCCTGTCCTCTCTCCTGCTTCGTGGGAGGTAGGGACGTTTCCCTGCAGCTCTTCTGCATCGCAGCAGACTCACAGCTCCCCACAGCATACGCTCCTGCACCAATCTGATAGGGGAGCTCCAGTGTCTCCCACACCAGAGGAGGATGAATTACAGAGGATTGCTGTGAATGATCAAGCAGTGACAGACACACAAATGAAACATATGCTGCTTACTTTGCAAAAGTCCTTCAGGAGGAACATAGGGACTATGATTAACCCCTTACAAGCAGCAGTGGATGACTTAGGCACTAGAGTTCACCACATTGAAACAAAATTTGGAGAAATTGCAGAATCGCATAACGAAGTCATAGACTCTCATAATGCCACAGTCGATGACATTGCTGCCCTAAAAGCGAAAGTCGCTGATATGGAGGATCGCAGTAGGCGCAACAACATTAAGTTAAGGAGGGTACCGGAATCTGTAGCTGCTGCTGACATCCCCTCCTATGTACGCTCGCTCATCCAAGCCATTTTACCCTCATGCTCTCCTCAGGAGTTAGAAATCGACCGAGCCCACCGTGTACCGCGGCCCAAACATCTGGATGACTCAGTTCCCCGGGACGTTTTGGCAAGGGTACACTTTTTTTCTATAAAAGAAAAGATAATGAACTTTGCTCGACTTAATGACGGGTTGCCGGCACCATACCATCGTGTTGCTATCTACTCTGACCTCTCAGCAGCTACCTTGCAACTAAGAAGAGCTTTACAACCAGTGACAACAGCACTGCGATCTGCTAAGATTCAATATCGTTGGGGATACCCGGTCCGCCTTTTAATCAGACATGAAGAGGTGACCCATGTTGTTCGCACTCCAGAAGAGGGGGTGGCGCTGCTCCGCAAGTGGAACCTGTCTACAGACTTAGACAAGGCCTTCTCTCAACCATCTTTGCGTAAGATACATGATGACTGGGCTACTGTTCGTTGACTTTGGAAGTTAAGATATTCATCTTCATGTTGGGCTGCTCGGCTCTGAACTTTGGTCCGGCCTCGGCATGGACATTACCCCCACTCAGGAAGATAGGCTTCGGCCTTCACCTGCTATATCCTTTTTTGGTTTACTAGTTTATTGGTTTGCGTTGTTAAATGTGTCTTTGTGTTTTTTGAGGTGGTTTATTACTTTTTTGTCCCGCAAGACCTGTCCGCAGAATGTTGACCTGGGCGTGCTGTCTGGGAGGCGCCTAGGGTCACATCCCTATATACCATTACCAACTACTATTTTACTTTTTTTACTGCTTTATGGTAATTAAATTGGTTAGTATTAATGTGAACGGTCTAAATAGCACTCACAAACGTGCATATTTTTGGAGGGAGGCAGTCTCATTAGGAGCTGATGTAATTAGTGCTCAGGAAACACACCTCCTTGACAGAGATGCTTTCAGATTGAAACACCGAATGTTCCCTCATATATTCCATTCTCACCATAACACTAAATCTAGAGGGGTGACGTTGGCTGTTAAGAACTCTGTGGCCTTTGCTGAAACCGAAATAGTTAGTGACCCTCAGGGAAGGTATCTCATTCTTTCATGCATGCTCAATAACCAGCCTTACACTTTGGTAGCTATTTATGCCCCCAACTTAGGACAACACCGTTTCCTCCGAAAGACATTAAAACTAGCTACCCGTTATTAAAAAGGGCCCGTTGGTTATATTTGGGGATTTTAACTTAGTGGTAGACCCTGCGGTGGATTCCACCTCCACTGCGCGTATTTCTCCTGCTTCCTTAGCTCATTTACTATGGTGTGAAGAATTATATGATACTTGGCGGATACAAAACCCAAATGTCAGAGATTTTACACATCATTCACTATCACATAACACATATTCTCGTTTGGACATGTTCCTAGTAGAGCGGTCTCTGTTATCTAAATTAGCAATATCTACCATTGAACTCATTTCATGGTCAGATCATGCGGCTGTCTCATTATCCCTACATGAAAATTCTACTACAACACCTACGTATTTATGGAGGGCAAGCCCTTTCTTGATGTCTCACCCGGAACATGTCAAACGACTACAGGATGATTTGTCATTGTACTTTGCCACTAATTGCGCCCCAGACATTGATGCTCTTACGCTGTGGAATTGCCACAAGGCATATATCAGAGGTTCCTTTATCAAGTATGGCTCGCTTAGTAAAAGACAGAGGGAGGCCCACTTAAATGAAGTGCTGGATAAACTGCGAGAAGCGGAGGCTTTGAATAAGACTTCCCCTTCTCATGAGCACGCTACCCAAGTATCTAGTCTTCGCCTGGAATTAAGGGGTCTGCTTTTATTTCAATATGAAAAACGACTTAGAAAAACTAAAGCGACCTACTACTCGCAAAATGATAAGGCAGGAAAGCTGCTGGCCTCTCGCTTAAAAAATAGACATGAGAAGTCGCGGATTGCACACTTACAACATCCCCACTTAGGTGACACAGCATACACTCCAGAGGGTATAGCTAGTTGTTTCCAGGCCTTCTACTCCTCTCTATACAATTTACAAAACACGACCCCCACACCACCCCTTCTAGAGGAATCCGTGAATTCCTTCTTGGCTGGACTGCACCTGCCCAAATTAACAGAGGCACAACTAAATATGCTCAATAGCCCTATAACCCTATCTGAGGTAGTTAAAATAATTAAGTCCTTCCCATCTCAAAAAGCGCCTGGACCCGATGGGTTTATAAATTTATATTATAAAACTTTTTGTGACCTAATATCCCCACACCTCACAGTAGCATTTCAATTGGCTATTAAGAAGGGTTCATTTCCTAGTGAGAACTTGCAGGCATTGATAGTAACACTCCCCAAACCAGGGAAGTCACAGGATCTCCCTCAAAATTATAGGCCGATTTCGCTGCTAAATCAGGACCTTAACATTTTTGCTAAATTAATTGCCTCTAGACTAGCAGTAGTGCTGCCCTCTATAATAGATGCAGATCAGGCAGGTTTTGTGCCGAAGAGACAAGCTTCGGATAATACTAGGAGACTTTTAAATGTTTTTCATCATTTGGAGAAAACAAATACCCCGGCTTTGGTACTAGCATTAGACGCCGAGAAGGCGTTTGACCGGCTTCGCTGGTCGTACGCCTTCGCGGTATTGCGACATATGGGGTTTAACGGCTTGATTTTGTCTGCAATTACTTCTTTGTATAGTGGCCCGTCGGCTAGAGTCTTTACTAATGGGTAGTGTTGCTCGCGAATATTCGCAATTCGAATATTATTCGCGAATATCGCGTATGCTAATTTTGTATATACGAATTTTCGCATATGTTAATTTTCGCATGCGCGAATTTTCGCGTATGCGAAAATAAAACGAGGATATAACGAATATGCGAATATTCGCGAATATATGACGAATATTCGTCCATATATTCGCGAATTCGAATATGGCCTATGCCGCTCAACACTACTAATGGGGCGTTATCCACTCCTTTGAATATTCTCAACGGAACGAGACAGGGGTGTCCCCTATCTCCCCTTATTTTCATTATATGCTTAGAACCCTTGGCACAGGCGCTCCGTACAGATCCACGAATCTCAGGGGTATATATAGGTGGTAGGCAACATCTCATCTCGCTATATGCGGATGATATTATCCTCACGCTCACACAACCCACATTTTCTACCCCCGCGGCGTTAGATGTTATTCATAACTTTGGTATCTTATCATACTATCACCTAAATGCCTCCAAGACCCAAGCGTTACCTATCTTCCTGGATACGCAGACAGTGATTAAATTTAAACATACTTACCCCTTTGATTGGCGGGCCTCAGATGTAACTTACCTAGGTATTAAGCTTACCTTCCCTCATAAAATGCTATTCCACACTAATTATGAACCGTTTTTGAAGACTATAGAGGAGGAGATAAGGAGACTGGCACAATTTGATATATCCTGGGTAGGTAGGATTTCCACCTTTAAAATGTTTCTTTTGCCACGTTTTCTATATTTATATAGAACCTTACCTATTACAATCCCCAACTCCTTTTTTGTGGCAGCCCAATCTATTCTAAATAAATTTGTATGGGCCGGGAAGAAGCCTAGAGTAGCATCTTCTATACTAACCAAAGCAAGGGGGGCGGGGGGCTTAGGAGTACTGAACCTCCATGGCTACTATGTGGCCACGCTGATTAGCTCCTTGCGCGGGTGGTGGAAGGGTAGGTTGGAAGTTCCTTGGGTACACATTGAACATACATACACGGCCCCCTACCACATTGCAGATGTTCTGAGCCATCCCTTATGGGAGTCAGTATCACCGGTACCCTTATTGAACCCAATCATTAGGGCCTCATATAAGGTTTGGGTACAGTTTCTGAAAGCTACTACCTCGACCGATAATGCTAAGATAACCTTACTCCCCTTAACGTTTATTAGGGCCTCAATTCCACAACTGGATATTCAATCATGGACTCTCCGTGGTATTACACATGTTAGCCATTTATATGACTCTGGACGTCTGATGACGTTCCAAGAGCTACTAAATAAGTATCATGTCCATAAAAGAGATTTTTACATGTACTTACAGATAAGACATTTTCTGAACACTTTGACACCATCGGGTCTTAGACCTCACTTAGCGACATTGACATTCTTGAATAGTAATCTAAAAGGGTTAAAGATGTTTTACTCCACATTTTTACAGTCCACCATCTTTCAGAGATCGCACCCTTTCCGCACATGGGGTCTTTAGGCGTACCAATAAATGATCTAGACTGGAAACAGGCGTTCCAAGCAGTGCAGTCAGCGTTCCAATGCGTATCGCATGTTGAATCCATATCCAAAACTATGTTACATTGGTATTACACGCCGGATAAACTAGCGCGGATCTACCCTGACTCTTCCCCCCTGTGCTGGAGGAATTGTGGACATAAGGGCACCCTTATACATATATTGTGGGAATGTCCGAGTGTTTTACCTTTCTGGTCAGCCTGTAAAACCCTATTGGAAAAAGTGTTACAACAGAATATCCCGTGGGCCCCTCAGTTGGCCTTGCTTTTCATTAACATACACTATATTCCACCTGCACTTAGAGACTTAACCTGCATCATCTGCGTAGTAGCAAAAATCACCCTTACCAGAGAATGGAAATCTCCGATAGTCCCTGACATAATGGAGGTAGTACACAAGGTAAATACAACTTGCATATATGAAAAAATTATTGCTCTAGGCAATGGCAGATACACCAAATTTCAAACACGTTGGGCTAGGTGGCTTGCATCTTCATATTCTACAATTACATAGCAGACCTATGTCGACTTATGTCAACCTTAGACCGTTCATAACCATAAAGGAATACAGTAGTGGACAGTGTCTACCTTTTTTTTATGTTGCTTTCAGATACTGAGTGTATCTTATTTTCTTTGGACAATGGATGGACATTACATCGGTACAATTCTTTAGAGATATCACCTCAAGATATGTTACTGTTATGTATTGTTTTGTTTCTTTATTTTTGTTTGAAACTGTGTCAATGTGATTGTAAGATATTTTGGCGTATGCCGCCATGGATGATGCTAATGCTTTATCTGACCGACAGAATCACAATGTGAAGATAGCATTAATGTTTATTTGTTTATGTACGAAGAAAAAAAAAAAAACTTCTCAATAAAAACTATTGAAACAGAATGTGGGAAATGTTTTACTGATAAATCTAGTCTTTTTCAACATCAAAAACTCACACAGGCTAGAAACCATTTTCTGTTTCAATAGTTTTTATTGAATATTTTTTGACAATCTAAAAGAACAATGCAAGTCCCTTGCAGGGGACTAAGTAGAAGTCAAGCAAGTATATAAACAGGTAAACATACAAGTAAAAAAAATTAAAAGAACCTAAGAACAAAGGTGGAATAAGTTGACTTGTACAATTGCAAGAATATATGGCAATGTGTCTTTGAACTCTAATGGGTTAGTCATATAGTAATAGCGAGCGTTGACCCACTACAGGGTTTGAGTGTCAAGAGTTTAGTTACTCTGCGTGGCATGTAAACAGTCTACATCCTGATATCTATCTCAGTAGGAAATGATGGGAGCGGTAATGGAGGGTAAAAGAGGAACAGGTAGGGGTAGGAGGGTGTAGGGGTAAGAGGTGTAAGGAGTCAGGAGAAGGTGTTGAAAGGATAGGCAGGTAGGGGGGGTGGAGGATCGTAGAAAAGGGACCCGCAAAGGGAATGTAAGTGATCTCAGCAGGTTATATAGTACCAGTAGCGTATGTTGTGGAAGACCACCTATTCCATCGCTTGTGATATATGAGCCGTTACCATAGGCGATGATGCGTTCATATGTGTAGGGACTAGGTGGTATTTACTTTATTAATGACCATGTCTATAGATGGGGTGTTGGGTGATTTCCACATGCTGGTAAGTGAAATTTTCATCACAATTAGGATAATACATATTAAGTCTCTCTCGGCTCTAGGTATATCAGATAAATCGAGAAACAATAGAATCTGTTGTGGGGTCCAGGCCCTCTCCTCCCCTAAAACCTCATTCAAGAGCTGTTTGCAGGCGAGCCAGTAGGCTTTAATGGAGGGATATTACCACAAAATGTGTAACAATGTGCCCCTCTGTCCACAATCACGCCAACATAGTCCAGTCATTTCTGAGTAGATGTGGGACAGGGGCTCAGGAGTGTAGTACCACCTCAATATGGTCTTCATAGCAGACTCAACATGTGAAACACATTGAAAGGCTCTACGTATATTCTGGAAAGCCGCTCAACTTTGGGATTCCGAGATAGATTTGCCCAGCTCGTTTTCCCAGGAACGAAAGGGGTGTGATTTGCGAAATTGGGAAGTATGGGATACATTAGAATATAAGGGGCGAAGGCCCTTTAGGTTGCTAGAGAGAAAAATTTAAGAGGGTTTATGTAACTGGATGGAAGATGGTGGAGTATGAAGTAAGAAATGACGCAAGCGCAGAAACTTGTAGACGTCAGAGTGAGAAATAGAAAAGGTAAAGTGCAATTCTGAAAAGGATAGTAGGGTTTCAGATAAATAAAGTTGGTGGAGATGTGTTAGCCCACTGTGAATCCATGGGACCAGCCATATGTCAGGGCTCATGCTTTGTATAAGAGATATGGGAATGAGAGTTTTGTCCGTGGTTGTGGGGGGTGTCCACTAGGGAGAGGTATGTTACCCATGCCTTATATGAGGTCGCCACAATAGCGTTGGAAAAGGGGGCGGTGTGTGGAGACCAGTATGGCAGAAAAAGAACGTCTTTAAGTAAGTATGGGGAAACCAAGGAGTTTTCTATATGGACCCAAGCAGTGGTCAAATCTTCCTTGTGCCAGCCTCTCAACGTCCCCACCAGGGTGGCAAGATAACACCACAAATCTGGTGGTCCAAGTCCTCCCATGTCTCTGTACTTAGTCAATATGGATGCGGCCAATTTGGGCCTGTTGCCTGACCACATAAAGGATGACAAAAGGGCTTGGGCCTTAGAAAAGAAGGATTTAGGAACAGCAATCGGGAGGGTTCTAAAGAGAGAGAGGAAGCGGGTAGAAGAAGCATTTTAAAGGCTGCTACTCTGCCTGTCCAAGATATGTCGATAGAGCTTAGTCTGTCCGCTTCAATGCTGATGGTCTGTAGGAAAGGATCATAGTTATTGGAGTATAGTAGGTTATGAGGGTATGTAAGTTTGATTCCTAGATATTTAACACTAGTGGTTTGCCAATCAAAGGGATGCACGTTTTTAAGGGTATCTACCAGGGCGGGGTGAAGGTTTAGAGGAAGGGCCTGAGTTTTAGTGGCATTAAGGTGGTAATAGGAAAGCTGACCAAAGTGAAGTATGGAGGTCGTGGCAGCCGGCACAGAGACAGAAGTGATAAAATAATATCATCTGCATATAATGAGATGAGGTGATGTTGTCCTGCAATGGAGACTCCAGAGATTTGGAGTCTCCCTGCCTCAGCGCCTGCGCCAATGGCTCCCGACATAGAATGAATATAATGGGTGAAAGGGGGCACCCCTATCTGGTTCCATTGGTGATATCAAAGGCTTCCGCAAGGATGCCATTCACAAAGACCTTGGCAGAGGGTTCGGTATACAGCGATGTGATCGCACTATAAATGGTTCCACTAAATCCCAGGTGCCGGTGGACCGAGACGACGAACAGCCAGCGGAGCCGGTCGAATGCCTTCTCTGCATCAAGAGCTAGGATCAAAGCAGAGGTTTTATGGGTTTCAACATGGTGTAAAACATGTAGAAGGCGGCGGGTATTGTCCGAAGCTTGACAGCCCGGGACAAACCCTGCTTGATCAGGGTGGATCAAACTGGGGAGAAATTTGGTGAGCCTGTTGGCTATGAGTTTTGCAAAAATCTTTAGGTCTTGGTTAAGTAATGATATTGTCAATGTACTAGCAAAGTGTATATCGGCACCACTTTAACTGCAGTGAGATCCCGGCAAGGACTCAATCTGTACGCTCAGCACACCTGGACAATTAAACCCCTTGAAAGACTTCAACTTCAGTAGTGCTCACTCCACAAAGTATGAGAACAAAGCAATCATTCGGAACGAAGATGAAGAAAAGGGAGCACATACCAGAGATGTTGAAATGCAGTATTCGGCTTTATTTCATCTTGCTGGGGTCAAAACGATGCAGGGTAGAAGGGAGGGTGGACGAGTTGAGGGGGAACTACAGGCAACGGTCCGTGTCACGCTGGTCTGCGCTTCATCAGGCTCTACGTCACTGAACTAGAGGGAGTGTTTTATACATCACGGGAGGTAACATGGACAAACAGTGACGTTTACATGGATCAGGATCGGGAGGGATACAATGAAAAACAAAAGGTAAGAATACAAAAACTAAGTGATGATAAAAACAAAACATCGTGTCTGCGAGTATCGTACAATGCAACATAATATCTTTCTATATGAAAACTCCCATTTCGTTGTACTCATTAAGGCCCAAAGGGCCCGTTGAATTAGTACGGAAAATCCATCTGGATTCCTGTAATAATAAACGTTGATGCATGTCTCCGCCATTTGGAGAGTGTTCAATTCTCTCCAGAACCATAAATTTGAAAGCTCTTGGGTTATTCTCATGTTCAGAACACGTGTTGAATGAATCTAGCACAGCCTTTTTTGGTTACTAGGGACCGTATGTGTTCTCTAATTCTTTGATACAAAGGTCTTTTTGTTTTTCCTATGTAGTATCTCCCACATAAACATATGAGGGCATATACCACATAGGATGTTTTACAAGTGACAAACTGTTTGAATTTAACCCTTGTGCCTCCCAAATTCATTTAATTTCATTTTGACTTAAAATCGCAAACCGAACAATTTCCACATGTGAACAGACCTTTAGGTTTTGATGTAGATAACCAATCTTTTTGAATTCTGCCTTTGTTTTTTCTTCTTTTCAAATAATCATGAATGGTTAAATTTTTCAAATCTTGGTCACGTTGTAACATTGGCCAATTTTTGAAAATAGCGTTTTTTTACAATTTTGTTAATTGGTGAATTTTTAAATGTGAATACTGTCCCATTAAGTTTTTCTTTTTTTTTTTTTTATAAATTCTTTTTATTAAACATTTTGCATATAAGGCACATATAATATAAGCACAGAAAAATGCATGGCACTACGCAGAGCACCGCATAAAACAAGTATCAGAAACAATCGTAACAATAACCAGAACCCGCCAAGATGAGCTGCCATGAGTTCCAAGTGGGTAAGAGTCCGGTCCATGTGCGACAGGGATAAATTTAACAGTATCCCACCATCCCCATCCCCTAGAGAGCCCCATAAGAAGTCCGTTCCCATAATAGTGTGACCAACGAGTCAGGTTCAAGTCCCCAGCCGGAACACGTATCCCACAGCAATTAAAAGCACAATGCAAGAAGGAGACGCTTCAGGAGGGAAACAGTAGGAACACAATAATCCGGGTTAACATGCTAAGTGGGAAGACGTAGGGCACCCAGGGTGCCTCCCAGGTTTTCTAGACTATACCACTCCGTCCAACGGAACGGGCGAACGAGTTCCTGTATTTCAGTTACGGAATAGTGTGTAACTATAAATGATTTCCACTTATCAAAAAACCTTTTTGTGCCTGTGTTTTTATGTCGTTCTGTATCTATCCTGTCTATTCCACAGTATAATTTTAATTGAGAGACCAAAAATGGTATGTCGGGAGGTGCAGGGGAAATCCATGAATGAAAAAGACATCTAAGCGCTACATGGAGTACTATGTGTACAATGACAGGCACCCTGGGTGACTCCATGCCCCCCCTCAGAATCAGGCAGCCTAGGCTGGTGGAAGAGGACAGCCTGAGGTGTCATAGGGATAGTAATACCCCAATGTGCGTTTATGTGTGCCAGGACCGAAGCCCAGTAGGTTTTAGTTGCCTCACATGTCCATACGCCATGCCAGAGGTTGGTTAGTGGATGTGAGCACTTTGGACAGGCTGTAATTCTATTCGGGAACGTGGGTGAGGGTAAAATATTGAACCCATATAAAGCTCTGTGGGCTAGCTTAAAATAGGTCTCCCGCCATCTTTCATTAATGATACATTTACGAACAGTTCGCCAGCCCTGGAGGATACATCCCGTGATATCCTCATCCGGTACCCAATTTCGCCAGGTATCAAACACAGTATCAGGGTGTACCTTGAGAAACCTGTCACGCAAGGCATGATACAGGAGAGTTATAGATGTCCTGTGTGTGTCTGGACCTATGATGCCGTCCAGGGCATGGGGATGGATTTCCTTACTGAGGTCACGTAATCGTGAGCGACAGAAGGAAATGACCTGATGGACAGCCAACGTGTGAGAGGGTGGTAAATCAAAGCGGTCCAAAATGGTTTGCGCCGAAGCCCATCCAGTACTCGCCGCGTCCATGAGATCCCCCACTCTAAGGAGGCCCCTATCACGCCACAGTGTACAATTGGGAAACATACTATCCTTGGGAAATTCAGGATGATTAGACAGTGGCATGTGTTTAGAGAGAAGGAAGGGTAATTGAAAAAGCTTACGTATTTCTTTCCACGTAACTATCGTGTCACGGAGGAGTACAGAAGTCTTCACATGGGTGGGTAGAGATGAATAGGACATATGAAGGAGAGCTACCAGATTCCAGGGAGAAGCCTGAGCCTGCTCTAACGGGATATTAGTGTAACATGATGTACCATGTAACCAGTCAATAACATATCTAAATAGACATACTAAATTATAGCCTCTGACGTTAGGGAATCCTAAACCCCCAACCAGCTTTCCCAACATCAATTTCTGAAGAGCTATGCGAGGGCGGCGCCCCTGCCATATAATTGAGGTAAAGGCGGACTGCAAAGAGGTAACATCTGCGTGTTTTAATAACAGAGGGAGTGTTTGTAGGGGATACAATAGGCGTGCAAAACTGACCATTTTAATAAGGTGACAGCGACCCATAAAGGAGATAGGTAAGGCCCTCCACTTATGAAGTTCTGTACAAATTTTAGACAGAAGAGGGGGATAATTTAGAGAGTAAAGAGAATCTGGTGTTTTCCCTATCTTTATGCCCAGATACGTAATGGCTTGGTTGGAAACTGTGAGACCTAAGTGACTAATCTCAGGAAGCCAACGTGGAGGAGACCGTCCCAACGGAAGCAATTCAGTCTTCGCCACGTTGATTTTATATCCAGAAAAGGTCCCATAAGTGTGCAATGCTTGCAACACTCCTGGGAGGGCATCAACTGGATTACTGAGAAACAAGAGAACATCGTCGGCAAACATCGCCAGCTTAACCGACTCCATTCCTACTGATATGCCTTCAAAAACAGAGGAGTGTAAAAGGTGTTGGGCTAACGGCTCAATGGCCAAATCAAATAAAAGTGGGGATAGCGGGCATCCCTGTCGAGTCCCCCTATACAGAGAGAAGGGGGCCAACAGAATACCAGGAGTATGAATACGTGCTTTCGGAGAGGAATACAGACTGGACAAAAAAGTTCGGAAGGCCCCGTGATGCCGAATCTGTCCAGTACCATGTTCAGCCATGCCCAGTTAACATTATCGAAGGCTTTTTCTGCATCTAAAGCCAAAAGAGCCGGTCGGGCAGTTGAGGCCGACTGACCCTTAACAGAGTCTAACACCGAGAGAACCTTGCGAATGTTGGTTGTGGCATAGCGGTTGCGGACAAAGCCCACCTGGTGAGGTCCCACAAGTCCCGGAAGAAATTGCGCCAGGCGATTGGCTAATATCTTAGTGAATAGCTTGATATCTTGGTCTATTAAAGAAATAGGTCTATAGGAGCTAGGATTTAGTGGATCTTTGCCTGGTTTCGGCAGCACCTTAATATGCCATAGATGCTGTGTGTGGGAGAATACCCGTCTGTAGGAAGCCATTGAAGACGTCCACTAGACAGGGGGATGTTTGATCAACCAGGGACCTATAGAACTCCCCAGGGTAACCGTCCGGTCCCGGAGCCTTACCATTATGGAGAGCCTTGATGGTATTACGCACCTCCATCTCGGTCACAGGGGCATTTAAGTCAGATCTCTGGTCGTCAGACAGAGACGGAAGGGACAAGTTGTTTAAGAAGGCATTCGCAGCTGGGAAGTCAGTGGGTACGTCAGCATACAGTGTCTCATAAAAGCTAGACAGTATTGATGTTATACGATGAGGGTCCGTCTGTATCGCACCCGAACCGTCACGTAAGGCAGGAATAGTGTATGGCAAAGTACGTCCCCTCGCTAGGCGAGCTAGTAGTTTCCCTGTCTTATTCCCATGTCTAAATAGGTCAGTATCAAATTGCGAGCGATGTAGTCTCTCCTTTCTGTCCAGCCATAGCTCGAACGAGGTCCTCGCCTCATTCCATGTCAATCTATTAGAGTCCGTTGGTGAAGTTTTTCTTTTTTACTTTTCTGAGTAAATTGTTACGAGGAATTTTATTCACTTTTTTCATTGCATTAGATATAATTTCAGGTGGGTAGCCTCTATCAATTAATCGTTCACCCAGTTCTTGAGCTTGCTGTTCATATACTTTTGGATCTGTATTTATGCGTTTTAATCTGATTAACTGGAATGCTATCTTGAACAGTTTTAGGGTGAGATGAATGATAATGAAGAATTGAATTTTTTTAATTAGGTTTCCTGTACCCAGAAGTGTGAATGGTAGTATTTTTTATTTCGATTTTGGTATCCAAAAATTCAAGTGATAAACCTCCGAACTGAAAAGAGAACCACATGTTCACCTTTATTATTGCCGTTGAGATAGTCGACAAATAAAGAAAAATTTTCCTCGGAATCATCCCAGATAACAAAAATGTCATCGACAAATCCCAACAGCAATTTTATTTTTAACACAAATGGATTATTAACAGTGAAAATTAAAACCAGTCCACATAGCTAGACAGGAACTGGGTAGGGGCCCCAATACCCGCCACTATGGGACGACAGGGAGGAGGGACAATGCCTTTGTTGACTTTTGGTAATAAACACCATTTGTTTTTGTTTTTTGATCGGATCAGATGGAATACGTTTTTCTGCATTTTTTTCTGTCAATATGGAATTTCTTGTATATTTTTGCAGATGTGATCTTATAATTTGTTCACAATTGTTAAAGTGGGATCTGTTTTTAACTTGTTATATACCATGACATTGCCTATAGTTCCCCCTGAACTCGTCCGCCCTCCCTTCTACCCTGCACCGTTTTGACCCCAGCAAGATGAAATAAAGCCGAATACTGCATTTCAACATCTCTGGTATGTGCTCCCTTTTCTTCATCTTCGTTCTGAATAAGTAATGATATTGGCCTGTAATTTTGAGGGGCCAATGGTGATTTGCCCGGTTTAGGAAGGGCGATAATCAGGGCCTGAACATTTTCCTTGGAAAAAGAGCCTTTGAGCATAGCTGAATCGTAAAACAGTTGCAAATGGGGAATCAGAGCATCTTTGAATGTTTTATAATAGAGGTTGAGAAACCCGTCAGGGCCCAGGGCCTTTTGTGAGGGGGAAGAGAGAGAATCACTTTTTGAATCTCATCAGGGGTAATGGCACTGTTTAATGTTGTGAGGTGTGGGAGGTTGAGAGAAGAGAGGAAAGAATGGATAGCGTCAGGGAGATTGAGAGGGTCAGGAGTTGTCACCCAGGTTATATAGTGAGGAATAGAAGTCCTGGAAGCCATTAGCTATGTCTTTGGGAGTATAGAGGGATTTAACAGAGGAAGGGTGGACGAGCTGGGCAATACGGGAGCGAGCATGAGTAACTTTTAGTCTATTGGCCAGCAAGGTCATTTTGTGAATAATATTGCACTTTGATGCGCCTAAGATTTTTCTCATAAGAGAATAGCAATAAACTCCTGAGTTCCTGTCTAGCAGAGACCAGTTGGGCAGATGTAGAGGGGGAGGGGGCTGTCTTTTTAAATTGCTCCAGACTTTTTAATCTGGACAACACATCTGAGAGCTTTTTTTCTCTCTCTCTCGCTTACAAATTGCACCATATTTTATAAAGAATCTCCTCATATAGGCCTTATGACAGTTCCGGATTTTGGCTGGTTCCATGTCTGGGGAGGCATTAGCCAGAAAGTAATTAGTTAGATTCTTTTTCAAAGACTGGACATGTTTCGGATGAGAAAGTAAGGACTCACTCTCCACAAGTATGCGGGAGCCTGGGAAAAGGTTTCACTTAAGGAGATAGTGATAACGGCATGATGCGACCATTTGATCAGCTCTATAGTAGATCTACTCAGAGAATCTAATGCAGTCCGGTCTATCCAAAACATGTCCAGTCTCGAGTATGTGTTGTGGGTGATGGTGTTGGGAGTATAATCCCTTTCATTGGAATGCAGTACCCGCCACGCATCATACAGGTCTGATGAGCCCATTAGTGGAGCCAGAGGTGAAACTGAAAGGCGATGTGAGGTAGTGGTGTCCAAAGATGGGTCAGCAACTAAGTTAAAGTCCCCACAAACAATTATATGTCGAACTTTGTTTAAAGTCTAGTTTAAGGGTACGCCGCAAAAAGCGCTGTTGACCAACGTTGGGGGCGTATATCGCTAAAATGGTTTAAGGTACATTGTTAATGGAGCACGTAAGGAGTACATATCTACCAGCAGGGTCAGTAATAACATTAGTGGTGGAAAAGGCTACTGTGTTTCTGACCGCAATTAGGACCCCTCGGGACTTCCATGTAAAGTGTGAGTGGAACACATTAGGAAATGCTTTGTGCTTCTGTACTAAGAAGATGCATCTCATGTGCGCATATAATGTCTCCCCCCAAGGCCAAGGATTCTTTCCAAAGGAAGGCTCTTTTTTTTGCGGACTGTTAAGACCGTTTACATTCAGACTAAGTATTTTAAGAACCATAAATCAGTGCCATGGAAGATATAACATAGCTATACGTCAGAAAGTTGGAGGACCTGATGCGTCTCCCAGCCAGCACGCACAGGTCACATATTAAAGGGGCAACACCTAATGGACACTTGGTAGTATTTCCACCTAGAAGAACAGGTAACAGGACAAACAACAAAAAACTGACATAAATCAAAGTAAGAGAAATAGTAACTAAATAAATAAAGGAATAATCGTGGCACCAGCCACAAGGCACGGGTGGGGCGAATGTTCATGCCGAAGCCAAACAAGTAGGAAGAACATCAGCTCAGGTGTGCAACGGAGATGTAATTAGCACAAAAGTCACCTTACTGTGTCCCAATCTTCTTGGGATTTGTGGGAAGTTCCTTGCGGGGAGTTCCGTGGTCTTTCCATGGGGATGCTCCAGCGGTGCAGAAGGTCTTTACCTTCCTCCAGATTCCAGACCACCGAGACCTGGTTGTCCTTGCAGATGAGAAGGCGTACCAGGAATCCCCATCTATACTGGATCTTCTCTTGTCTGAGGGCAGAGGTAATCGGAAGCAGGTTCCCACGTAGTTGTAGAGTGGCAGCAGACAAGTCCGCATATAAGGAGAGATGGTGGTACGGGGCTGGCAAGCCATCATTTTTGCGGGCTAGCTCCATGAGGCGTTCTTTAGTAGAGAAAAAATGGATCCGGGCATGGAATCATCTAAATGATGTGGCTTCGGTACCCGGTGAGCCCGATCTATCTCCAATTTCGTGGGTGAGCAGGAGGATTACACCGTTTCCAGCAGAGTGCGGACTTATTGCATGATGCCCGCAGGTGGGACAGATTCAGGGATACCCCTGATTTTCACATTGTTCCTGCGGCTGCAGTCCTCCAGATCGGCTACTTTGGCTTTGAGGGCCTCAATTTCCTCCTCCGCCGTAGTTTGTAGATCAATAAGCGTATTATGAGAATCAGCAAATTTGCCGAACTTGTGTTCAATGTGGTTTACTCTGCTGCCCAAATTATCCACCGTAGCTGAGAGAGGAGATATCATGGCCTGCATATCCTTCCTGAAGGACCTCTGGTGCACCAACAGCATGTCTCTCATAGCAGTGTCCGTGAGAGATTCATTATGTACCGGCAAGGAGCTCAGTGCCTCAGTATCCTCTAGGGGAAGCGTGGTATCCAATCCCCACTCAGAGTTCGGGGAGTTCGCTGCAGGCGAGGAGTAACGGGGTCTCTGCTTCAGAGGACTTCCGGATGGTGAGGGCGGAAAGCCAGTGGAGGGAGGACCGCAAGTGGCAGGTATGTACTCGCGGGTTTGGTGGTCGGTTGGCGAGACACCCTTCTCCTGCGATGGCACGTCTGCTGAACTGTACGGAGGTGTTGGGAGCCGGAGTCTCGCAGCACCGGGTCTGAGGAAGCACGTCTGAGAGGTAAGGCCGGGGCCTGCGCAGCAGGGAGAGAGCGTGCGTGTTCCCAGTCGCAGGTTTCATTGGCGCCTTCTTGAAAGGCGGCCGGCGCTCGGGAGAAATAGAATTTGCTGAGCGTTCCTTGGAGAGCTTGCCTCTTTTTCTTCCCTCTCATGTTCTCCAGGTGTTCCCACATCTGATTGTGGTGGATAGGTGTCTGTGCACACAGTGTAGCCGCTTTACCAAGCAAGATAAAGCAGGAGCTCAGCTAATGCGCGACCATACAACAAGGCAGCCAGGCCACGCCCCCTGGGAGAAGCCATTTTCATGTGCAGAATGTGGGAAATGTTATACTGTGAAATCAAATCTTGTTAAACATCAAAGAACTCACACAGGGGAGAAGCCATTTTCATGTTCTAAACGTGGGAAATGTTTTACTCAGCAATCACATCTTGTTAAACATAAAAGAACTCACACATCTATATATTAACCATGTACATAGGATAGTTGACCTATACATACTTATATATATTTATATAATATATGCTTCATCTCCAAACTTGTTATCAATTTTTAAGAAGTTCTCTATATTATATTTATTATTCTTATATTCATCTCCGCACACTGGACTTATAATAAATGTAATATTGTCCCTGACGTTGTATATAGGGAATGTAACGCGTCAGTGTTGTCCCCGCCCCCTTCTCATTATGATTATAGAGACTTTAATTCAAGGCATCAGACAGGATCCGCGCGTCTCCCTTGAAGATCGTCTCTTCTGAACATAAGACGCTGCAGATACTTTTATTTATCACAAACCCTAGACGAGCGTTTCCCGTCTTGACGTCTATTTTCGGTCTCAGATCATAAAATCCATTTTTCTATATGAGAAGTCGTCAATATCTCAGCGCCCCCCGGGTTCAGTAAACATCGGTGTAATTCTTTTCCTTTTCTTTGTCCTCCCCGGGGTATAAAATCCCTAGAGATCTGATCACATCTGGTACAAGATCTCTTTACTTCACACTTTGCGCCATTATTACACGGATTGAAGACCCAGTTACACGCTCGTAAATTCCCATATATGTCGTGGATTGGAAGGAAAAAGGTTCTTAAATCTTATATTTACCAATAATATTTTATATTTTTACAGTCAGTCCCTATCATAGTACGGAATTGTTATTTTTCTTCTATCCAATGGTTATTTTGTAATTTTGTTACAATGTCCGACAGTAGAGGCAGGGGTGGCCTTACCTGACATTCACCTTTATTACCTACCTGTTCAGCTTAGATACCTTAGACACTGGGTGCTCCCTGACCCTATGCTGAATGCGGAGCGATCACTTGCAAGATAAGTCAACCTTCCCTCCGTTAGTCCTTTGTTGGAGGGGCCCCCAGTGGGGGACTTACACGCCCTCCATAAATTAGCTATCCAGGTGTGGAAGGCAGCCGAGCAGACCTACCCATTCACCGATGTTGCTTTGGCATAATCCCCACTTTTCACATCTGCTGGGTTCTCTGGACTCCCAGTTCTGGACTGAGTGTGGGGTGACCATGTTGGAGCGTCTATATACAGATAATGTTTTGTGCTCCTTTCTACAAATCCAGACTGATTATGGTGTCCTGAGGGAGGCCTTTTATAAATTGTGACATGCCAGGGAGGCGCAATTCTCCAGTCTCTTCATATCCACTGATAGGGGTGTTACGGTCGTTGTTTTGCCCCTAAGGTGGGCTTCTGGCACCCTATATGGCACTGCTCTTATGTGGTGTCCTTTTGGAGGGAGGTCTTACAGCTCTTAGATTCTTTAGTGGCCCCCTCTCCCCCAGCTAACCCCCTGATTTATTTGGTATCCTGGATGAGGAGGTGTGGCCCCATTATGTACTTTTCTTGGAGAAGCCCTGTTCCTGGAGAGGAAAGGGATAGCATTATGGTGGATGGATCCTAGACCCCCCCTCCCCCCCCCCACCTGTACTAAATGGAAGAAGCTGGTAAATTCTATTATCCCGTTCTCTAAGGTGGTGTATAAAAATAGGAAATGCTAAATTTGAGGGTGTGTGGGGCGCCTGGTGTTCCTCCCCCCTGACTCCCCAGAGTCAGTGTGTGGTTTATCTGATCCACATATGGTGAATGTTGGTTCCTAGATATGTTCCTGTCTTATGTGATTGTGCTGACATGAGGCGGTTCGTTCGGCGGCAGCTTTCCCATTCCCTTTTTATTACTTGTCTTCTCTTTTATCTTCATTTCTTAATAGTGCTTAAAGGGTAGCTCCCACCAAGTACTATATAATCTAATATGTCCCTACCTAGTAGTAATCTGGCCCTAACCCCCGACCTGGCTTCCAAAAAAATGTAATCACTTTAGTAGAGCAGATTTAGTGCTTGTATATCTGCTCTATAAAGCAGGGCAGGAGGCAGCACTTCCCAACAGGCGCGACGTCACTGACACCTTGCTGGGCGCTTACTTCCGCCCTCAGATTGTCTATGCAGCGCTCCTGTCGGGGGCGCGCATAGATGATCTGCCAATAGCACGGCAGGCAGCTCCGGGGCTCCTCCTCCCTGTTTACCTGTGCATGTGCTATCCAGGGAGGAGGAGGAGTAGAGGAGCATCGCCGGCCTGCCGGGCATGATATTACAGTCAAGACCCGGTGTATTGCCGTAGAATGAGATTTGCCATAGAATGAGATGGTCCGCCTCCATCACATCCTATTGGCTCTCTCTTGTCACGTGACATATTTAAACGTCACGCATCGATGCGCACAGTAGTGTCAGTTTGGCTATCACAGGGAGAGGATTTCCTCTCCCTGTGATAGCTGAAGCTGTACGGAGCTCTCATGGCCTCTGTGGCCCGACAGAAGTTCACACATGTACGCAGCTCATACGGCTGCCTCATATACATTTACTGTTGATCCACAGCGCTATCGAAATCCCGATGCCCGATGGCGCTGTCATCAGTGTGCGTCCCTGCGAGCGCCCCACGCCCGCAGCTCTACTCCCCGTCCCGTTAACGCTCAGGGAGCGGGGAACAGAAAGTAGAGCATCGGGCGCAGGTCAAGTTATTCGCGTAGTGCTGCGCATGCGCAGTACTACTTTACCTGCGCCCGATGCTCTACTTTCTTTTCCCCGCTCCCTGAGCGTTAACGGGACGGGGAGTAGAGCTGCGGGGGACGGGGAGTAGAGATGCGGGGGACGGGGTGTAGAGCTGCGTAGGACAGGGAGAGGAGCTGCAGGGGACGGGGAATAGAGCTGCGGGGGGCGGGGGACGGGGAGTAGAGCTGCGGGGGGCGGGGGACGGGGAGTAGAGCTGCGGGGGGCGGGGGACGGGGAGTACAGCTGCGGGGGACGGGGAGTACAGCTGCGGGGGACGGGGAGTACAGCTACGGGGGACGGGGAGTACAGCTGCGGGCGTGGGGCGCTCGCGGGGACGCACACTGATGCCAGCGCCATCTGGCATAGGGATCCCGATAGCGCTGTGGATCAACAGTACATGTAATAATAGAGTAAATGTATATGAGGCAGCCGTATGAGCTGCGTACATGTGTGAACTTCTGTCGGGCCACAGAGGCCATGAGAGCTCCGTACAGCTTCAGCTATCACAGGGAGAGGAGATCTTCACCCTGTCATAGCCAAACTGACACTACTGTGCGCATCGATGCGTGACGTTTAAATATGTCACGTGACAAGAGTGAGCCAATAGGATGTGATGGAGGCGGACCATCTCATTCTATGGCAAATCTCATTCCACGGCAATGCACCGAGACCGATTACAATAATGGTAGATATTATAAATAATTACCAATACAATGAAAAACTTTAGAAACCCCCCCAATGATCTAAATTATGCCCCTAAATAGTTTAGAATCAGCCGTAGGCACATTTATTATAGAAATACTGATGAATAATTGTCAGGGTGCCTACAGCTGTTTCTAAACTACAACTACCAGCATGCACAGACAGCTGTTAGCAAGCTATCATGCCCCTCTCCCCTAACTCGACAACACCCCCCCTCCCCCCTCCATCCCCGCCCACCAGAGCTCCCACACGCGACCAGTCACACACCTATACTTCCAGCCAAAACACATATAATGTAGTAGATGTGACCTGCAGTCCTATGTAACACCACAGATAACACAGTGATATCTCTGAGTACAGATAATGTAGTAGATGTGACCTGCAGTCCTATGTAACACCACAGATAACAGTGATATCTCTGAGTACAGATAATGTATAAATGTGACCTGCAGTCCTATGTAACACCACAGATAACACAGTGATAACTCTCTGAGTACAGATAATGTATAGATGTGACCTGCAGTCCTATGTAACACCACAGATAACAGTGATAACTCTCTGAGTACAGATAATGTATAGATGTGACCTGCAGTCCTATGTAACACCACAGATAACAGTGATAACTCTCTGAGTACAGATAATGTATAGATGTGACCTGCAGTCCTATGTAACACCACAGATAACACAGTGATAACTCTGAGTACAGATAATGTATAGATGTGACCTGCAGTCCTATGTAACACCTCAGATAACAGTGATAACTCTCTGAGTACAGATAATGTATAGATGTGACCTGCAGTCCTATGTAACACCACAGATAACACAGTGATAACTCTCTGAGTACAGATAATGTATAGATGTGACCTGCAGTCCTATGTAACACCACAGATAACACAGTGATAACTCTCTGAGTACAGATAATGTATAGATGTGACCTGCAGTCCTATGTAACACCACAGATAACACAGTGATATCTCTGAGTACAGATAATGTACAGATGTGACCTGCAGTCCTATGTAACACCACAGATAACACAGTGATAACTCTCTGAGTACAGATAATGTATAGATGTGACCTGCAGTCCTATGTAACACCACATATAACACAGTGATAACTCTCTGAGTACAGATAATGTATAGTATAGATGTGACCTGCAGTCCTATGTAACACCACAGATAACAGTGATATCTCTGAGTACAGATAATGTATAGATGTGACCTGCAGTCCTATGTAACACCACAGATAACAGTGATATCTCTCTGAGTACAGATAATGTAGTAGATGTGACCTGCAGTCCTATGTAACACCACAAATAACACAGTGATATCTCTGAGTACAGATAATGTATAGATGTGACCTGCAGTCCTATGTAACACCACAGATAACACAGTGATAACTCTCTGAGTACAGATAATGTATAGATGTGACCTGCAGTCCTATGTAACACCACAGATAACAGTGATATCTCTCTGAGTACATATAATGTATAGATGTGACCTGCAGTCCTATGTAACACCACAGATAACACAGTGATAACTCTCTGAGTACAGATAATGTAGTAGATGTGACCTGCAGTCCTATGTAACACCACAGATAACACAGTGATAACTCTCTGAGTACAGATAATGTATAGATGTGACCTGCAGTCCTATGTAATATATTTCTAACCCTGACAAGCAAGCGTCATATTCTGCTAAACTACATTCTAACGCCACTCGCTGTCTCCCTGATGAATCTACAGTCCATGCAATGTCATAATTATTCCAGGGAGTTAAAGGAGTACTCCGATGGTAACCTATTAGGGGGGAAATGAAGCATGAATCAAAGTTATATAACATTGTAATATACTCACGTTGTCCATGTCGGCTTCTTCCTGGTCTTCTCCTCGCTTTTCCATCTGGCCGGAAGCTGGGTCTTTTGATGACGCTCGACTGCGTCTTCCTCACGATCCGGCGCCATCTTTGCCCGGTGACTCATCGCTCCCATGGGTCACTGCGGGCTGTGCCGGCCTCCCAGCCCGGAGTCGGCTACTCCCCCAAAGTTAATTTATTCTGTGCATGCACAGTACTACGCAAATAGCGTAGGGCTAACGCTAGGCTCCTATCGCTGCCTATGTTAGCCCTACGTTACTTGTGTAGTGCTGCGCCTGCGCAGTACTACATTAGCCGCGTGCGAGGCTCGTACCCTGAGAGCTGACAGGGACGGGGAACAGAGCCGCGCTCGGCATTCTTGTGACACCGCTAGTGGGCACAGGGACCCCGCTAGCGGTGATGGTAACGGTCGCGGGAGGCATTCTTGTGACACCACTAGTGGGCACAGGGACCCCGCTAGTGGGGATGGTAGCGATCGCGGGAGGCATTCTTGTGACACCGCTAGTGGGCACAGGGACCCCGCTAGCGGTGATGGTAACGGTCGCGGGAGGCATTCTTGTGACACCACTAGTGGGCACAGGGACCCCGCTAGTGGGGATGGTAGCGATCGCAGGAGGCATTCTTGTGACACCACTAGTGGGCACAGGGACCCCGCTAGCGGTGATGGTAGCGATCGCGGGAGGCATTCTTGTGACACCGCTAGTGGGCACAGGGACCCCGCTAGCGGTGATGGTAACGGTCGCGGGAGGCATTCTTGTGACACCGCTAGTGGGCACAGGGACCCCGCTAGCGGTGATGGTAACGGTCGCGGGAGGCATTCTTGTGACACCACTAGTGGGCACAGGGCCTTCGGCTGTCCGGGCATGCTGGGAGTTGTAGTTTTGCAACAGCTGGAGGCACCCTGGTTGGGAAACACTGCGCTAGTGGGCACATAGATCCCGCTAGCGGTGATGGTAGCGATGGGAGGCATTCTTGTGACATGGGAGGCATTCTTGTGGCCGCAGCCTATCAGTACATGTGGTGAGGGTGGAGAGGGCTGATGAGCTGGGAGGGGGAGGATGGGAGGAGATAAACACAAGGGAAGGAGCTGTGGGCGTCACTTTATTATAATTTATTATCATTTCCTGGGGGGGGAGAGGAGGGGGAGAGAGCAGCAGCTAACAGGAAGCTGGCGCAGGGAGTCATGGGAAATGTAGTCTTTATGATATGGCTGCTTACTGCTACAGGTGGCAATTACAAGAGAATGTCTGGGCCAAATTTGACAAATGAGGTATCGTTGGAAAGGTCTTTGAAAGAGCTATCAGATTAGGTAAACTTTTTTTTAAGTACCAGCGCTCCGGAGGACTCCTTTAACAATATTTAGCTTATGTTTTTTTTTAAATTAGGAAGTACAAGCTCTCATGGAACGTTTACACCTGAAAGCAACATGGAGAGCTAGAAGAGGATTGTTTTCAAAAGGATCCTGAATGGCCGAGCCTGCAGGATATACCTCGGGACAACAATCCCAATCATCCCATAATAGGTAACACAAATTGGTGCAAGTGTTCTAATTGTAAAGTCATGAAGACCCGGGATGAAAGCTTCTGCTGCCAAGAAGAAGATGCACTAAATCAACAATTTGATAAAGGTCTGAAGTGCATCTTAGAACACGAAGAATTAGTTCATCTTAGACTCAATGAAAAAATACTAGAAATGATGGCAGAATTCGCTGGAAGAATTACAAGGAAAGAAATGTTAGCAAATCGCAACTGGTAAAAGAAATATAATTTTTTTGGGGGCTATGTTTATTATTTCTAATTATCTATCTATGTATTATTGAAGCTTTGTTGTTACGCCAAGCGCTCCGGGTCCCCGCTCCTCCCCGGAGCGCTCGCAACATCCTCGCTACGGCAGCGCCCCGGTCAGATCCACTGACCGGGTGCACTGCGATACCGCCTCCAGCCGGGATGCGATTCGCGATGCGGGTGGCGCCCGCTCGCGATGCGCACCCCGGCTTCCGTACCTGACTCGCTCTCCCTCGGTCCTGTCCCGGCGCGCGCGGCCCCGCTCCCTAGGGCGCGCGCGCGCCGGGTCTCTGCGATTTAAAGGGCCACTGCGCCACTGATTGGCGCAGTGGTTCCAATTAGTGTCTTCACCTGTGCACTCCCTATGTATACCTCACTTCCCCTGCACTCCCTCGCCGGATCTTGTTGCCCTTGTGCCTAGTGAAAGCGTTCCCTTGTGTGTTCCCAGCCTGTGTTCCAGACCTCCTGCCGTTGCCCCTGACTACGATCCTTGCTGCCTGCCCCGACCTTCTGCTACGTCCGACCTTGCTTTTGTCTACTCCCTTGTACCGCGCCTATCTTCAGCAGTCAGAGAGGTTGAGCCGTTGCTAGTGGATACGACCTGGTTACTAACGCCGCAGCAAGACCATCCCGCTTTGCGGCGGGCTCTGGTGAACACCAGTAGTAACTTAGAACCGGTCCACTAGCACGGTCCACGCCAATCCCTCTCTGGCACAGAGGATCCACCTCCTGCCAGCCGGCATCGTGACAGTAGATCCGGCCATGGATCCCGCTGAAGTACCTCTGCCAGTTGTCGCCGACCTCACCACGGTGGTCGCCCAGCAGTCACAACAGATAGCGCAACAAGGCCACCAGCTGTCTCAACTGACCGTGATGCTACAGCAGCTACTACCACAGCTTCAGCAATCATCTCCTCCGCCAGCTCCTGCACCTCCTCCGCAGCGAGTGGCCGCTTCAGGCCTACGACTATCCTTGCCGGATAAATTTGATGGGGACTCTAAGTTTTGCCGTGGCTTTCTTTCACAATGTTCCCTGCACTTGAAGATGATGTCGGACCAGTTTCCTACTGAAAGGTCTAAGGTGGCTTTCGTAGTCAGCCTTCTGTCTGGAAAAGCTCTGTCATGGGCCACACCGCTCTGGGACCGCAATGACCCCTCACTGCCTCTGTACACTCCTTCTTCTCGGAAATTCGTAGTGTCTTTGAGGAACCTGCCCGAGCCTCTTCTGCTGAGACTGCCCTGCTGAACCTGGTCCAGGGTAATTCTTCCGTTGGCGAGTACGCCATACAATTCCGTACTCTTGCTTCTGAACTATCCTGGAATAATGAGGCCCTCTGCGCGACCTTTAAAAAAGGCCTATCCAGCAACATTAAAGATGTTCTGGCCGCACGAGAAATTCCTGCTAATCTACATGAACTCATTCATCTTGCCACTCGCATTGACATGCGTTTTTCCGAAAGGCGTCAGGAGCTCCGCCAGGATATGGACTTTGTTCGCACGAGGCGTTTTTTCTCCCCGGCTCCTCTCTCCTCTGGTCCTCTGCAATCCGTTCCTGTGCCTCCCGCCGTGGAGGCTATGCAAGTTGACCGGTCTCGCCTGACACCTCAAGAGAGGACACGACGCCGCATGGAGAATCTCTGCCTGTACTGTGCCGGTACCAAACACTTCCTGAAGGATTGTCCTATCCGTCCTCCCCGCCTGGAAAGACGCACGCTGACTCCGCACAAAGGTGAGACAGTCCTTGATGTCAACTCTGCTTCTCCACGTCTTACTGTGCCTGTGCGGATATCTGCATCTACCTTCTCCTTCTCTACTATGGCCTTCTTGGATTCCGGATCTGCAGGAAACTTTATTTTGGCCTCTCTCATCAACAGGTTCAACATCCCGGTAACCAGTCTCGCCAGACCCCTCTACATCAATTGTGTTAACAATGAAAGATTGGACTGTACCATACGTTACCGCACGGAGCCCCTTCTAATGTGCATCGGACCTCATCATGAAAAAATTGAGTTTTTGGTCCTCCCCAATTGCACTTCCGAAATTCTCCTTGGACTACCGTGGCTTCAACGCCATTCCCCAACCCTGGATTGGTCCACAGGGGAGATCAAGAGCTGGGGTACCTCTTGTTTCAAGGACTGCCTTAAACCGGTTCCCAGTACTCCCTGCCGTGACCCTGTGGTTCCCCCTGTAACCGGTCTCCCTAAGGCCTATATGGACTATGCTGACGTATTTTGCAAGAAACAAGCTGAGACTCTACCTCCTCACAGGCCTTATGACTGTCCTATTGACCTCCTCCCGGGCACTACTCCACCCCGGGGCAGAATTTATCCTCTGTCCGCCCCAGAGACTCTTGCTATGTCCGAGTACATCCAGGAAAACTTAAAAAAGGGGTTTATCCGCAAATCCTCCTCTCCTGCCGGAGCTGGATTTTTCTTTGTGTCCAAAAAAGATGGCTCCCTACGTCCTTGCATTGACTACCGCGGACTTAATAAAATCACGGTAAAGAACCGCTACCCTCTACCTCTTATCTCTGAACTCTTTGATCGCCTCCAAGGTGCCCACATCTTTACCAAACTGGACTTAAGAGGTGCTTATAATCTCATCCGCATCAGGGAGGGGGACGAATGGAAAACGGCATTTAACACTAGAGATGGACACTTTGAGTATCTGGTCATGCCCTTTGGCCTCTGCAACGCCCCTGCCGTCTTCCAAGACTTTGTTAATGAAATTTTTCGTGATCTCTTATATTCCTGTGTTGTTGTGTATCTGGACGATATTCAGATTTTTTCTGCCAACCTAGAAGAACACCGCCAGCATGTCCGCATGGTTCTTCAGAGACTTCGAGACAATCAACTTTATGCCAAAATGGAGAAATGTCTGTTTGAATGTCAATCTCTTCCTTTCCTAGGATACTTGGTCTCTGGCCAGGGACTACAAATGGACCCAGACAAACTCTCTGCCGTTTTAGATTGGCCACGCCCCTCCGGACTCCGTGCTATCCAACGTTTTTTGGGGTTCGCCAATTATTACAGACAATTTATTCCACATTTTTCCACCATTGTGGCTCCTATCGTGGCTTTAACCAAGAAGAATGCCAATCCTAAGTCATGGCCTCCTCAAGCGGAAGACGCCTTTAAACGGCTCAAGTCTGCCTTTTCTTCTGCTCCCGTGCTCTCCAGACCTGACCCATCTAAACCCTTCCTATTAGAGGTTGATGCCTCCTCAGTAGGAGCTGGAGCGGTTCTTCTACAAAAAAATTCTTCTGGGCATGCTGTTACTTGTGGGTTTTTTTCTAGGACCTTCTCTCCGGCGGAGAGGAACTACTCCATCGGGGATCGAGAGCTACTGGCCATTAAATTAGCACTTGAGGAATGGAGGCATCTGCTGGAGGGATCAAAATTTCCAGTTATTATTTACACCGATCACAAGAATCTCTCCTATCTCCAGTCTGCCCAACGGCTGAACCCTCGCCAGGCCAGGTGGTCTCTGTTCTTTGCCCGGTTTAATTTTGAAATTCACTTTCGCCCTGCCGATAAGAACATTAGGGCCGATGCTCTCTCTCGTTCCTCGGATGCCTCGGAAGTAGAGCTCTCTCCGCAACACATCATTCCTCCTGACTGCCTGATCTCCACTTCTCCAGCCTCCATCAGGCAAACTCCTCCAGGGAAGACCTTCGTCTCTCCACGCCAACGCCTCGGAATCCTCAAATGGGGTCACTCCTCCCATCTCGCAGGCCATGCGGGCATCAAGAAATCCTTGCAACTCATCTCTCGTTTCTATTGGTGGCCGACTCTGGAAACGGATGTTGTTGATTTTGTGCGGGCCTGCACTGTCTGTGCCCGGGATAAGACTCCTCGCCAGAAGCCTGCTGGTCTTCTTCATCCTCTGCCTGTCCCCGAACAGCCTTGGTCTCTGATTGGTATGGACTTTATTACAGACTTACCCCCATCCCGTGGCAACACTGTTGTTTGGGTGGTCGTTGATCGATTTTCCAAGATAGCACATTTTATTCCTCTTCCTGGTCTTCCTTCAGCGCCTCAGTTGGCAAAACAATTTTTTGTACACATTTTTCGTCTTCACGGGTTGCCCACGCAGATCGTCTCGGATAGAGGCGTCCAATTCGTGTCAAAATTCTGGAGGGCTCTCTGTAAACAACTCAAGATTAAATTAAACTTTTCTTCTGCTTATCATCCTCAATCCAATGGGCAAGTAGAAAGAATTAACCAGGTCCTGGGTGATTATTTACGGCATTTTGTTTCCTCCCGCCAGGATGACTGGGCAGATCTTCTTCCATGGGCCGAATTCTCGTACAACTTCAGAGTCTCTGAACCTTCTTCCAAATCCCCATTTTTCGTGGTGTACGGCCGTCACCCTCTTCCCCCCCTCCCTACTCCCTTGCCCTCTGGTTTGCCCGCTGTGGATGAAATAACTCGTGATCTTTCCACCATATGGAAAGAGACCCAAAATTCTCTCTTACAGGCTTCATCACGCATGAAGAAGTTTGCTGATAAGAAAAGAAGAGCTCCCCCCATTTTTTCTCCCGGAGACAAGGTATGGCTCTCCGCTAAATATGTCCGCTTCCGTGTTCCCAGCTACAAATTGGGACCATGCTATCTTGGTCCTTTCAAAATCTTGTGCCAAATTAATCCTGTCTCTTACAAACTTCTTCTTCCTCCTTCTCTTCGTATTCCTAATGCCTTTCATGTCTCTCTTCTTAAACCACTCATCATCAACCGTTTCTCTCCCAAACTTATTTCTCCTACTCCTGTCTCCGGTTCTTCAGACATCTTCACCGTAAAGGAGATACTGGCCTCCAAAAAGGTCAGAGGAAAAACTTTCTTTTTAGTGGACTGGGAGGGCTGTGGTCCTGAAGAGAGATCCTGGGAACCTGAGGACAATATCCTAGATAAAAGTCTGGTCCTCAGGTTCTCAGGCTCTAAGAAGAGGGGGAGACCCAAGGGGGGGGGGGTACTGTTACGCCAAGCGCTCCGGGTCCCCGCTCCTCCCCGGAGCGCTCGCAACATCCTCGCTACGGCAGCGCCCCGGTCAGATCCACTGACCGGGTGCGCTGCGATACCGCCTCCAGCCGGGATGCGATTCGCGATGCGGGTGGCGCCCGCTCGCGATGCGCACCCCGGCTTCCGTACCTGACTCGCTCTCCCTCGGTCCTGTCCCGGCGCGCGCGGCCCCGCTCCCTAGGGCGTGCGCGCGCCGGGTCTCTGCGATTTAAAGGGCCACTGCGCCACTGATTGGCGCAGTGGTTCCAATTAGTGTCTTCACCTGTGCACTCCCTATGTATACCTCACTTCCCCTGCACTCCCTCGCCGGATCTTGTTGCCCTTGTGCCTAGTGAAAGCGTTCCCTTGTGTGTTCCTAGCCTGTGTTCCAGACCTCCTGCCGTTGCCCCTGACTACGATCCTTGCTGCCTGCCCCGACCTTCTGCTACGTCCGACCTTGCTTTTGTCTACTCCCTTGTACCGCGCCTATCTTCAGCAGTCAGAGAGGTTGAGCCGTTGCTAGTGGATACGACCTGGTTACTACCGCCGCAGCAAGACCATCCCGCTTTGCGGCGGGCTCTGGTGAACACCAGTAGTAACTTAGAACCGGTCCACTAGCACGGTCCACGCCAATCCCTCTCTGGCACAGAGGATCCACCTCCTGCCAGCCGGCATCGTGACATTTGTTTTGATTAAAAAATGTAGTAAACTATGTATATAACTGTATTGTAACTAATCTTTATTTCTTGTAAGTTTTATAAAAAAACATTTTTAAGGGTCATAAGAAAAGCGGCATACCGTTCCTTCTCATGTTTTGCACACGGTGTTCTTGGACCACGGAGAAGAAAACCCAATACCGTCTTGTGTGGTAAAATACATCAGAAAAGAGTTTCCTGACCCGGACGGATTTTATACAGGTTTTCGATATGCGGGGGAATATGCAGCCTGTGACATGGCGTCCGACGTCTGATTCAAATTTTCGTTGTTAGACACAATATTTATTTACTAATAATAAATGTTCTAAGTTATTTTGTTTACATTGTTATTTAATTCCTTTCAATGTTATTTATGTTACTATATTTATTATATAAATGAAAGTTATTTATGGTTATTTATCTTCACTGATGTATTGTTTCAAATTATTTACATTTTTTTAGTGCAGGAAATACTGGATTCATTCAGTGGGTGTTCTTACATACATCGTACCAGCATCTTGTATATTTAGGTGGTACGAAGTATGTAGTACCACCCACTGAATGAATCCAGTGATCACTCAACTTACAATGTACTCAACATACAATAGTTTCATCCAACAATGTTTTCTGGACCATTGTAACTTGAAACCAGACTCAAAATAAAATACTAAGGACCAGTTTTTCAAAACCAGCGTGCCTCCATCTGTTGCAAAACTACAACAACCAGCATGTCTGTACAGCCTTTGGCTATCCGGGACTGCTAGGAGTTGTAGTTTTTAAACAGCACACTGGTTGTGAAATAATTCTATGGACAGTCCAGATCTGTAACACTTGTCAATGGCTTGAAGAACCGACCAAATATAATGGGCATTTCACAGTTAAAGGGGTTGTCCGCTGTCCTGCCTTTCGGAGCTCCGCTCACAGCGTCCGGAAGTTCAATACTACAAATGCTGTGTACGGGCTTCCGTGTTCGCGGCCGCCGGGCGTGACGTCACACCCGGCCCCTCGTGAAGTCTAGCCAGCCCCCTCTACCAAAGTCTATGGGAAGGGGGCATGACAGCAGTCGCGCCCCCTTCCCATAGACTTTCATTGAGGGGGCGGGTGAGACGTCACGCCCGGCGGCCGCGAACACGGAAGCCCGAACACAGCGTTCAGAGTAATGAACTTCCGGACGCTGTGAGCGGAGCTCCGAAAGGCAGGGCAGCGCACAACCCCTTTAAAACACCTGTATTAGGCTGTGTTCAAATATGTTCGGCATCCGGAATATGTGAATTCAGCCAAAATCTTGCCATCAGTTGTATGGCATCTGGCGTCCATTGTTTATGGGCAACGGACAGGGGAACCCAGCAAGCTGCGTTCCCCTGTCAGGTCCCCTCCAGCCTTTCCAACCATCCGGCGTAAAATTATAGACGCTAGATGATTGTGAACTGTCCCATTCAAATGAATGGGATGAGTTCTAGCAGCAGTTTCCTTCCGGTGCACGACGGAGGGAAACAGTGCCGGACGGCTGCACTATGTCAACGAGCCCTAACTGAGGCGTATGCAGTGACTGTTGTCTGGTATCACCCCCTACAGTACAGAGTGGTATTACATGTTCTGTACTCTTTACCTGTATTACTGAAGTGTATGCACTGACTGTTGTCTGGTAGCTCCCCCTACAGTACAGGGAGGTATTACATGTTCTGTACTCTTTACCTGTATTACTGAAGTGTATGCACTGACTGTTGTCTGGTAGCACCCCCTACAGTACAGGAGGTATTACATGTTCTGTACTCTACTTGTATTACTGAAGTGTATGCACTGACTGTTGTCTGGTAGCGCCCCCTACAGTACAGGGAGGTATTACATATTCTGTACTCTACCTGTATTACTGAAGTGTATGCACTGACTGTTGTCTGGTAGCGCCCCCTACATTACAGGGAGGTATTACATGTTCTATACTCTTTACCTGTATTACTGAAGTGTATGCACTGACTGTTGTCTGGTAGCGCCCCCTACAGTACAGGGAGGTATTACATGTTCTGTACTCTTTACCTGTATTACTGAAGTGTATGCACTGACTGGTGTCTGGTAGCGCCCCCTACAGTACAGGGAGGTATAACATGTTGTGTACTCTTTACCTGTACCAGGGAATTGAATGTGTAAATATATATTATAAACCAGTGTTTCCAAGTGTGCCTCTAGCTGTTGCAAACCTAAAACCCCAAGCATGCCCAATAGTAGTGTTTCAACAGCTGTAGGCACCCTGTTTGTGGAACGCTAGTATACACACATTAGTGTTTCCAAGGGTGAATCCACCTGTTGAAAAACTACAATAATTAATCTACTAGTAAAAAAAAAAGAAGAAAATCACACTTTTGAGTTTTAAACATAAAAAAATGTATTTATTTTTTTTACAACTAGAAATATAAACCTTCAACATTACAAAATATATTTAACACTGTAATATCTGGAACAAAGATAATAATAAGTCAAAGATATTTTATATATAAAACAAAACTGTATCTAAAATCTAGAACGGTGCCTAGAAATCATTTCTTTCTTTTCTGGTTTAGCAACTGGTGCAATATTTGATGGTAAGGAGGATCTTTTATCAGTCTATTCTAATGGAAGGTTCCCAGAAGGTTCCCAGCTGCAGCATCAAAAACTTTTTTCATTATTGTGGAAATAAAATCCTGTTTTGTGGGCTCATAGATAGAACGGAGGAACCATTCCTTTCTAGCTTTTGGTAAGCGACGTTGTATCGCGGAGTGCCAACCGGTCCACTACTTTCACTTTGCTTCTTTACCACCGCTTGTGATCTGTTCACAGTAAAATTATGATCCAGAGCTGCAAGCTGTGTCCTTGCTATCATTCCATTCGCACTGAAATGAAGCCTTTTTGGTCTGTACTTAGTCAGTGCGCTGTGGAATACTTCCAAGTCTCCAGTATGACAAAAATAGCTTATTTGGCGTAGGTCCTTTTGTAGCCTATTGTCTTTTATCATTTTTTTTTAGAGCCTCAAACTTGCACCTTCTTCGTCCAGCCATTTTTTTGGGTCTCTACCTCTTCATCCAGAACAGCATGCTTACAACTGGTGTATTGTGAATTGTCATCCTCCCATGTATGGATGTCTCTCACATGATTCAGAACCGAATTCAACCGTGCCAATAGTTCGTCTGGATTTTTCTTGCATGTATTTCCGCTCCACCAAATATGATTTTTAATTGGGGAAATCCACTCTGTTAAATCTTTACATTGTTTGCGTTTACTGGCTGCAAGTAATGTTTTCCCAATAGATTTCACCAGGTGCCACACATCAAATTCATGTTTTATATCCGAGTATTCCTCCCGTAGCATTTTGCGGATAGCAACATGACGATCCATACAAATCATGAATATTTTGACATCATTTGATAATAAATAATCAAGAGCATTTCTACAAGCAATTTTCTCTAGTCCAACAGAGGACACCCCGGAGCCAATTTGTTGAATGTCAAATGATAAAATGTTATTTGTTTCTACATCCATCAATGTATAAATGCAATATTTCGCATTGTGCCCAGGAGAGTCACACTGGCCATCTCCTGCAACACAGATTGATCATTTGGAAACTTTTTTTTAACTCTTCTTGTTGATGGTTTATCCACACATTATCAATAGAAGGAAATATATATCGGTTCTGTATGCGATAATATGTAGACTCATTGCCATATTGCCACTTGTGATTATTGCTGTAGCAATCTGGATGTTACCTAAAGGCTTTTTCTGCAGGCGCGGCTGGCTCTGCCATAGTCGCCTATAATGATTTTTTTGCATTCCACATATACAGTTACATAAGAACCCATTTGTTTTTTTATAATTCTTTCTATACTTGCTGAACAATTTGCATAGGCAGGACAAGGAAGCATTTTAATTAGATTGTCCAAGCAGCTTTCATATATTAGAAATTTTCTTTCTTCAGATGGATGTTTTTGTACATTTAGATCAGTCTCTGTCACTGACCATCTCCTCTTCTTCATCATCATCGGATGAACACAGTGAGTACCCTTCATCACTGCTTGAAGGACTCTCTTCCCTGGACACATGAAAAGTAGAGTCTTCCTCATCTTCAACCGTTGTGATAGAGGAAAAAATTGGTTCTTCTTCTTCTTTCTTCTATTATGGTTGGCAATGTAATTTTTTTTTTCTCACCATGGGTTGAGTAGATTGAATGGGCCGAATTGGTGATATTGTCAATTCTGTCAGTAAAGTTGTTTGTAAATTCGGAGGATCTGTTGCTTTATGCGTTTCAGGAGCATTACTAGAACAGGCCAAAGATCCTTTTCCTGTTGGTATCATTTTTTGTGGTGTAGATGTATAAATCTTGGGTCCACGGACTGGTACAGAAGTCACTGGTCCAAAAACAAATTGTGGCCTACTTTTGGATTGTATTAACCTTTTTTCTGTCCATTAGTCGGGAACACTGAATTTTTCTTGATGTTGTTTTAGGGGTTACTTGAATGCCTTCATTAAATGTTGCCCAGAAACGGTCAAAGTTTGTAGCTGAATCTGTGGTACTGAAACGAGTGGCTGCTTGTTCAGGTTGGGTTGGATTTATATGTGGTACCACTTGATTGCAGGTTGGACACATTTCTCCAGGATTAAATTGACTAGATGATGCACCGTCCTCATCTAATCTTTTCCTCTTGCTCGATGGTGCAGCATGCCTTGTAAAAATACTTGGTACAGCTGTTGGTAACAGTCTCCTCTTTCCGGTTTTAGGATTCCGAATGTAACATGATGTTGAAAAATGCAAGGAGCAGAGACGATATGCACTGGTTTTTGATTGGAATATAGTATCCACTAATTTGTCGATATTTCCAAAATCTTGCCCGGTGGCTAGCAGCCATAACTTTATGCGAACTTTATGCGATCCTCTTCTCCTTCTCTGCACCGTGGAGTACATCCCGTAACAATACAGGCAGGCATTCTCTATGGGAAATAGGCAAATTAGAATTATATCTTTATAACTGTTTGCAAAAAACAACTTGTATCAGTCAACATTATAGACATTATCAATTGTATGTGAAACATTACATTAGATATCCTGTACTGATCCTGAGTTATATCCTGTATTATACTCCAGAGCTGTACTCACTATTCTGCTGGTGAGGTCACTGTGTACATACATTACATTACTTATCCTGTACTGATCCTGAGTTATATCCTGTATTATACTCCAGAGCTGTACTCACTATTCTGCTGGTGAGGTCACTGTGTACATACATTACATTACTTATCCTGTACTGATCCTGAGTTATATCCTGTATTATACTCCAGAGCTGTACTTACTATTCTGCTGGTGAGGTCACTGTGTACATACATTACATTACTTATCCTGTACTGATCCTGAGTTATATCCTGTATTATACTCCAGAGCTGTACTCACTATTCTGCTGGTGAGGTCACTGTGTACATACATTACATTAGATATCCTGTACTGATCCTGAGTTATATCCTGTATTATACTTCAGAGCTGTACTCACTATTCTGCTGGTGAGGTCACTGTGTACATACATTACATTACTTATCCTGTACTGATCCTGAGTTATATCCTGTATTTTACTTCAGCGTACCTGTCTGATCAATGTTCTATGTTGCTCAATACCTTATCCTGATAAAGTACATTTACTTTTTATGTGTATACAACCTACATTTCTCTGAGAATTAGCTTTTTTTTCTGATATAACTTAATTTTGCCCAACAGAAGCAGGGGGGGGGGGGCGGGTCTCTCACTGTTATAACAACTCCCCCTCCTCCCCCTCCCTTACTCTCCTCAGTCACCATGTGCCTACAGCTGTGTTTCTAACCATGGTGCATCCAGATCTTGCAAAACTACAACTCCCAGCATGTCAGAAGGCTAACCGCGCATGCTGGGAGCTGTATTTTTGCAGAAAATGGAGGCACTGCAGACCTGTCAATCATGAGGCAAGTCCATGACATAGGTGCTGATGCAGGGACACAGCCAGGCTGGAATGTATCCTAGGAGGCAGGGGGCAGGTTTTGGACTGGAATGCTGAATTTTTTTAATGACAGCAATTACACAAGCATTTGATTTAGCATGCTTTACAACATCTCATACGTTTTTACATCTGACAGTGCCCATTCCAGAGCTGTACTCACTATTCTGCTGGTGAGTTCACTGTGTACATTTATTATTTTTAGGTAAGGCTGGGTTCACATATCATTGTTGGACATCACCGTTTCCCTCTAGCGTGCACTGGAGAGAAACCGTTCCAATAACTTATCCAATACGTCAGATATAAACCCAGCATAATGATCCGGACTTATTAATCTCAAAACGGACTTGTGACTTATCACAGATAAATTTATACCAAGAGGGAGAAATAATTAATCATCACATGAACTATTTTTGATCACACAAGAGAAAAAAAATTGTCCGTATTGTTTTCTGTCACTCCTGCTGTATCACCAACTAAAGCTGGGTTCACATATGTCCGGAATAGGGGAACTCAGCCTAAATCTCAACACAATTGATGCCAGAACAGGTGACAACTTGTCATCATTTGTGTGGCATCCGGCATCCATTGATCAGAAAGCTGCGTTCCCATGTCCAGTGCCCTCCGGCGTGTCCAACCATCCTGCTTAAAAATTGAGACGCCAGATGATTGTGAACTGTCTAAGGGTTCAATCACATATATCAGGTGTCAGGAGGGAAAGTAATGCTAGAACTGATCCCATTATTTTATATGGGACTGTTCACAATCATCCGGCATCTCAATTTTGACGCCAGATAGTTGTACACGCCTGAGGACACTGGACATGGGAACACAGCTTGCTGCATTCCCCTGTTCATTGCCCAGAATCAATGTATACCGGATGCCACACAGATGATGACAAGTTGTCATCAGTTGTGGTATAAGTTGTGTCGAGATTGCCGGACATATGTGAACCCAGCCTTATTGTGTGTTCTGAAATGGTTTAGACTTGTTTTTCCTAAATTATGATAGTCCAATAAAAAGGTATTACAAGATACTGCTACATGATTGTGAATTTTGCATCACTGAACTAATAGGGCAACTCAAATATAGTTTATATATATATTTAGTATTTGTATGCAAACCAACCTGTATAGATCTGTGGTCGTCAAGAACCAAACAGCAAAATCCAAGTCAATATTAACCTGAAAAAATAGAATAATAAATATAAATATATATGTACATGTTTTTATCTGCCTCTCTGTTTCTCTCGGTATTTATTAAAAAAATTAATTATAGGTTTTTGAAAACTTACCTGAATAAATCAGGTGTTGATCTTTCTCTAAATCCAACACAGGAAAATTCTTTTTCAAAGATACTATGAAATATAATATAATAAAATAATAATAATACACAATTTACAACACTGATATGATAAGTTACTAGACATTGTAAATATGGGTTAAGTTAGGAATTTTAATTTCCCTGGTTTTGTAGCATACATTTGTCTCAGAGTTTGTCTCAGTTGCTGTTTTTAGACTAGTCATCGCAACGTTTGCTTTATAAGGGTTTTCACATGGATCATACCAAGTCATGGTTACAATTGATATAATGCAGTGGTCATGAATTTATCATGTGAGACTTTATCATGTCAGTTAGTCGCACCTTTTGGCGCTACTTTGGCAACATATGCGCAAATCTAAACCAGCACTGGCTTGGCTTACAGAACTGTGGGTGGACCGCATTTATAAACTCATTCGGGGACATTTATCATCGTTGCTTTGATAAGCGAGTTCTGTAGTCATTTTTTTCTTGCTTTTGCTTATGTATGACATTTATCATACTATCACAGGGGGTTGATAAGCAAAAACCAATTAATGACTACAGAAAACCACTTTGAATCTTTAAAAAAAAAAGTGCTATATATATATATATATATATATATATATATATATATATATACACACACACAAAACAAAAGGGAAGAAGCCGCACAACTCAGAGATGCCAGATGCAAGCCGGTACAGGCTTTTTGGTACGGATATCCAAAAATGAGAAATCCAGCAGCACACCAATATAGTCTTACTATGGGTGAATAAACTTCACAAACAGTTTTTCACTATATTGGTGTGCTGCTGGATTTCTCATTTTTGGATATATATATATATATATATATATATATATCTATATATATATATATTCATGTGTGTGTGTTTAATACATTATTTTTAACACTGTTTTTTCTCCATAAATGTACTTATTGAAATTTTTTTTTGTTACTTCTTATTTCAGATGCGTGTATCCTGTGGACTCCTTCGGTGGACTACTTTTGAAGACCGGCGTTTTTCTTTGCTTGATGTTAATAAAATGGTTAACGAGGGCTTGCGGGGGGAGTGTTTTTTTGTAATAATTTTTTTTTTTTTAAACCTGTTGTTTTTTTAAATGTTACTTTACAGGCTTTGTAGGGGAAGCTGTCTTATAGACGGAGTCCATTACTAAGCCGGGGCTTAGCGTTAGGCACAAAAACAGCTAGCGCTAACCCCCAATTATTACCCCGGCACCCAACGCCACAGGGGTGCCGGGAAGAGCCGGTACCAACAGGCCCGTAGCGTCAAAATTTGCGCTCCTGGGACTAGGCGATAACATGCTGGCGTTATTTAGGCTAGTTTTTGTTTTTGTTTGTTTTTGTTATTACCCTGGTACCCAACGCCACAGGGGTGCTGGGAAGAGCCGGTACCAACAGGCCCGGAGCATCAAAAATGGCGCTCCTGGGCCTAGGCAGTAACAGGCTGGCGTTATTTAGGCTGGGGAGGGCCAGTAACAATGGTCCTCGCCCACCCTGGTAACGTCAGGCTGTTACTGTTTGGTTGGTATTTGGCTAAGAATAAAAATAGGGGGGACCCTATGTGTTTTTTTTTATATTTAATTATTTTTATTTTTTTTAAACGCATAGGGTCCCCCTATTTTTATTCTCAGCCAAATACCAACCAAACAGTAACAGCCTGACGTTACCAGGGTGGGCGAGGACCATTGTTACTGGCCCTCCCCAGCCTAAATAACGCCAGCCTGTTACTGCCTAGGCCCAGGAGCGCCATTTTTGATGCTCCGGGCCTGTTGGTACCGGCTCTTCCCAGCACCCCTGTGGCGTTGGGTACCAGGGTAATAATTGGGGGTTAGCGCTAGCTGTTTTTGTGGCTAACGCTAAGCCTGGGTTAGTAATGGACTCCGTCTATAAGACAGCTTCCACTGCAAAGCTGTAAAGTAAAGTAAGAAAAAAACACAACAGGTTTAAAAAATTTATTACAAAAAAACACTCCCCCCCACAAGCCCTCGTTAACCATTTTATTAAAATCTAACAAAGATAAATGCTGTTCATCGAAGTAGTCCACCGCATCCGAACAAGTCCACAGGATACACAGATCTGAAATGAGAAGAAAATAAAAACCATGAAAAATGGGTTAGTAAAATGGTGGAGTAAATTTAGTCAATTTTTTAAGGTAGTTCCGACTTTTTATTGCGCAGTTGCGACTGTCACAGTTAATAAATAGCGGACTAAAGTAAATTCCTTTTGAAAAAAATACTACGTAAGCAAGTTGGAATTTTTAACTAGACCCTAATTCATCATTCTTTGACAAGTCGAGATAAGAAAGTAGTCTGTAATGTTTCTTGCCATAAATTATCATTAGGTCAGCAGAGTCTTCACTAGACATCCAGACATTAAAGGGTGTAGCCTTGTAGGTCAGGTTGTTTTTACACTATTTATTTTTGATTTTAAAAAAGCATACATGAACAAACAGATGTAGGCACCCTGTACAGAAAATAATAATGTCTATTATATATAGTATATTATTGTGTGCGTATATATATATATATTCTTCTAGGTATACCTGCCATTATATATTTCCTAATACTGCGCCTAAGGCTGTTTCACAACTACAACTCCCAGCATTCGGTGATAGACAAAAGCTGTGATGTCATGCATGAAGTTGTAATTTCAAACAGCTGGAGGCACACGGTTTTGAAAACACTCATGTCATGGATATATACTATGTTTTATATCTATGCCCAGAGTGTTTTACTTAAAGTGTGTCTCCAGCTGTTTCACAATAAAAAAAATTCTGCATTGGCTAAACTATTGGCTATCCCTGAATGCTGGGAGTTGTAGTTGGGAAACATCATTAGGCGTCCTATTAGGAAATATATAATGGCAATAATATATAGGAAAATACATATACATACAAACACACATATATACAAACACACATGCATATATACATATATATATATATATATATATATATATATATATGTGTGTGTATTCTACTATATATTCCTGCCATGATACATTTCCTAATATTTCCCAACTACAATTCCCAGCATGCCATGATTGCCATTAGCTGTCAGGCCATGCTGAGAATTGTAGTTGTGAAACAGCTGGAGGCCCCCTATTAGATAACACTCATGCCAGATGTATATATAGTATATCATTACATACAAATATATCCAAATATATATATATATATGTATGTATGTATGTAATGATATACTATATATACATCTGGCATGAGTGTTATCTAATAGGGGGCCTCCAGCTGTTTCACAACTACAATTCTCAGCATGGCCTGACAGCTAATGGCAATCATGGCATGCTGGGAGTTGTAGTTGGCAAACTACAAGAAGAATCTTTGTAAATATTTTAATTGATGCCAGATCCCAAACAAAACTATTTCCGGCCGTAATTTGTAAAGTTTGTAAAGTAATATAAGACCTCAGATCAGACTTACCCATCCGGAGGATCAGCGCAGCAATGAGTGCGCGCGCTGCCTCCGGACAGGGTAAAGGGGGCGTGTGGGGTTGCGCGCGAAGCCAGTGGAGTTGGCCAATGCGCGCAGCCCCAGCTATCAGCGTGCTCGCTCTCTGTTTGATTGACAGGCGGGAGCGAGCACCGCAGTGACTGAATTTCGACTCATTGCCAGGATTAAATGAGTCGAAATTCTGTAGTGATGTCACTGCCGAATGCATTCGGCCACTAGGAGGGCGACCCCTAGTGGCCGAATTTAAAAGTGATTTTAAACTGGTTTAAAATCACTTTTTTAAATTAAAGTATATTAGAGATATGTTGTAGTACTTAAGTACTACAACATATAAAACATTTTTTTCATGACAGTGCCCATTTAAGTGATATTTCATAGTATCACTGCTCCCCTCCCCCGGGACTATATAGATGGCTGCTTACTGTCTGGCCCCTAAGGATAGAATTGGCAGTGCTGTGCGCCACTTAACCCTAGCTAGACTGGTTGTTCTTATCCCAGTGAGTAAAGGGACAATAAGCAGCTATCTGTATAGTATGTGGCCCCAAAAAAGTTAAGTGGCAATGCATCACCACCATTTAACTCCTTCATGGCTGACTGGGCAGGAGGTATATAATGTATAGCCATGGGTCCAGCTCCGGAGCAGGAGACGCATCAAATCTGACATATCTTCTGCTCTTGTGCAGGAAACATCTTTCAGAGCAGGGACTCCTGTCATTAAAGTGATAAGATTTGGAGGGGAGGGGGAGGCCGCTGCCAGTCTATGAAGCCCAGTCAGGAGTTCAGCACGATTCATAGCCCCTAGGTCCTACCTGCTATCAGCATCTGGGACTCATTGCTAATGCCGGACATCACCAATGCCAAAAATCTATTTCCGGTAGCTCAGTGGAGCTGATAAGGACACCCACAGTGAAATAGCGGGGTCCTGGTCAGCTGAGAGAACGGGTGGAGGTCCCTAACCTCACTCCACGCTGTCTGAACGACGCTCCAATCCTGCAGGCAGCCTCAGCATCACAGCATTGATCAGTGTATGTAATCTATAGATTCCATGTAATAGTCTGCTACAGGGACTAAAAAACTGGGAATAAGGTAAAAAGAACATTAACTTAATGTGAATAAGCCCCTCCCCTAATAAACGATTGAATCTTCCCCATTTACCAATTTGTTTTAAAATAAAATAATGTAAACAAAAATAAACCTAAACATATGTGTAACCGCACGGTCAATGGCGTGAACGTAAAAAAATACAACTTCATGGTCCAAAAGAAAAGTCTTAAAAAGCGATCAAAGAGTCTCATCAAAACTAAAGTGGTTCCAATAAAAATTACAGATGACGGCGCAAAAAATGACTTTCATACATCCCCGTATACGGAATAATAAGAGAGTTATAGGGGACAAGGTAGGACAATCTGATACAGACTCATTATTGTACAAAAAGTAAGAATTGTTTTATATTTTAAAAGTATTAAAATAAAACCTATATAAATCATTTATCATTGTAATCGTTTGGACCTACAGAATAAAGGGAATTATTACCGTAATGTGCACTGCGTCCAAACAGAAGAACCCAGATTAAAAAAATTACTTTCACCCAACAATTCATATTTTTTTGGCCCTTGTTGTAGATTTTGCAGTAAAATGAGTGATGTCATTACAAAGTACAAATCCGGGATGAAAAAAACAACAAGAACAAGAACAAGAAGCCTCATATGGGTTTGTAAGGAGGAATTTGCAATCATTATGGCTATTAGAAGGGAAAAAAATTTAAAAAGAGAAATCACTGTGTCCTTAAGGGGTTAAAACTCAAAACTACCGAGTCCTGAAGGGGTTAATAGTTCAAAAACCCATCTGACAGCCTCCACATGTGACCACACACATACCTCCACTTGCAGAGCTGTACAGGAGCCACTTAAAGGACCTGCATGATGTCACAGTCATGTGATCAGTCACATTGAGGAGGAGGAGTCACATGATCAGGGGCTGCAGCTCTAGGCTCCTCTGCTCAGTGTATGCAGGACTCTGCTGTCACATGACCATTATCACAGGTCCTTCACTCACAATCTCTTCTATCCTGCACTGCTGAGCTCCGCCCACTCCTGTCACATGATCCTCCCCACAGGTCCTTCAGCCACATTCACATCTCTACTGCTAAACTTCGCCCCAAAATGTACTGGTCACATGATTGTGACATCATCACAGGTCCTACACCTCCAGCATGTAACAGATACAGAGAAGGTCCTGGTGGGGCAGTCACTGCTGTTGTATTATGTGTGGAGATCTCTCAGAGCAGCAGCCCCGATCATGTGACTCCTCCTCCTCCATGTGACTGATCACATGACGGTGACATCATCGCAGGTCCTGTAAGCACACGGCTCCTCTACAGATACAGGTATGTGTGTGCGGTCACCATCAGATCAGGATTATTGGGGATGTTTATTATTAACCCTTAAGGACATGATGTATATTTACATTCTGTGCCCCATATGGGACTTTGAGGTGAGCTCAGGAGCTAGAAGCAGCCAGGACTCACCACTAATGACGCTTATCACCATTAACCCTTTAGATTCCATGATCAAAGTCGATTGCAGGATCTAATATTAGTAAAATGCAGTTGTTGGGGGGCGGAGTCTAGATCAGCTGAGATGACGGCCGGAGGGCCCCTTACCGTGCTCTGTGCTCAGATCGGTGCTCTAAGTATACAGACACCTCCACAGCCTGTATAAGCCGAGCACCGATAACACTGATCACTATGGCAGAGCGTTATTCAGGGTTTGTAATAGAAGCCCCTCCCCTAATAAGTTTATATCCCATTTCTGTAATAAAATAATGTAGGTGGGCGTGGCTTAGACATGGCGCTGTGCGGTTGTTTTTCTAGGGAGCGCCGTGCCGACCAGCGGTTGTTTGCCTGATTTCCTGCCTATACTGCCCCCAGGGGATGTCTGGATGGTGAAGGTATCAGGTCACTTACCCGCCCATCCTGTCACCTGGTCAGTCTCTTTTCTCCGGGTATCAGCCACTGCTTCCATACAGGACTATGTAAGCATCAGGTTTTTTAAGTTTCTCCCGCGCCCCTATTATTACTTAAGACAGTGTTTCCAAACCAGCGCGCCTCCAGCTGTTGTGAAACTACAACTCCCAGCATGCCCTGACAGCCAAATGCTGTAACAGCTGGAGGCACCCTGCTTGGGAAACACTGACTCCGGTGGTGGCCCAGACCCTGCGTGTGTAACGGTATATGATGCTCGGCCTCTGCTGCAGGTAATAGCAGGTTCTTCCGGGGGGACATATCACAAATCACATAAAATCCTGATGTAATTGTGATGTATATTGTGCCCCCTTGTGGACACATTTCACTATTCTTCATTGGACAATGTCATATTGAATCCCTCTATTCTTCTCCCTGCTCTGATGAAGACGTTCTGAATACACCGCAGCCTCAGAGATTAGGAGAAATGGATTCACAACGTCTTCAGCAGAGCAGGGAGAGCGACCTCAGAAGACCTGGAGGACCAGAGCGCCACCACTGGACGGGAGAGGGGAGTGCGCTCTAGTCTCTTATTTTACAGCCCTCGGACAATGGATTTTGTTTTATAGAGAAATCTGAAAACTCCAATAATGTCTCCTCAGATGTTTCCCCAGATTATCTCCAGGAAATGGATTTTATTTCTCCATAGAATCTGGTGCGGTTTATCATCGTCTCCTCTTCTTCCCTTCAGGTTTCTCCAATCCAGGATCCTCTGCTGATATCTTCTATATAAGAGAATTCTCCTGGATGACCCATCAACCATGGAGAGAGACAGGAACAAGATGGCCGACAGGATCATAAATCTCACCCTACAGATACTCTTCCGGCTTACTGGAGAGGTGAGGGATTCTGGGAGTGATGTCACATGACCTCATTCTTATCTATGTAATAACAGATGGATATGACTGGAGAGGTGAGGGATTCTGGGAGTGATGTCACATGACCTCATTCTTATCTATGTAATAACAGATGGATATGACTGGAGAGGTGAGGGATTCTGGGAGTGATGTCACATGACCTCATTCTTATCTATGGAATAACAGATGGATATGACTGGAGAGGTGAGGGATTCTGGGAGTGATGTCACATGACCTCATTCTTATCTATGTAATAACAGATGGATATGACTGGAGAGGTGAGGGATTCTGGGAGTGATGTCACATGACCTCATTCTTATCTATGTAATAACAGATATGACTGGAGAGGTGAGGGATTCTGGGAGTGATGTCACATGACCTCATTCTTATCTATGTAATAACAGATTGATATGACTGGAGAGGTGAGGGATGCTGGGAGTGATGTCACATGACCTCATTCTTATCTATGTAATAACAGATGGATATGACTGGAGAGGTGAGGGATTCTGGGAGTGATGTCACATGACCTCATTCTTATCGATGTAATAACAGAGGGATATGACTGGAGAGGTGAGGGATTCTGGGAGTGATGCCACATGACCTCATTCTTATCTATGTAATAACAGATGGATATGACTGGAGAGGTGAGGGATTCTGGGAGTGATGTCACATGACCTCATTTTTATCTATGTAATAACAGATGGATATGACTGGAGAGGTGAGGGATTCTGGGAGTGATGTCACATGACCTCATTCTTATCTATGTAATTACAGATGGATATGACTGGAGAGGTGAGAGATTCTGGGAGTGATGTCACATGACCTCATTCTTATCTATGTAATAACAGATGGATATGACTGGAGAGGTGAGGGATTCTGGGAGTGATGTCACATGACCTCATTCTTATCTATGTAATAACAGATGGATATGACCGGAGAGGTGAGGGATTCTGGGAGTGATGTCACATGACCTCATTCTTATCTATGTAATAACAGATGGATATGACTGGAGAGGTGAGGGATTCTGGGAGTGATGTCACATGACCTCATTCTTATCTATGTAATAACAGATGGATATGACTGGAGAGGTGAGGGATTCTGGGAGTGATGTCACATGACCTCATTCTTATCTATGTAATAACAGATGGATATGACTGGAGAGGTGAGGGATTCTGGGAGTGATGTCACATGACCTCATTCTTATCTATGTAATAACAGATGGATATGACTGGAGAGGTGAGGGATTCTGGGAATTTATGTAGTGATATTAATGTGTCTCTCCATACACAGGATTACACAGTAGTGAAGAAGTCCTCTAGTGGGCGCTGTCGGGCCCCTGTGTGTGAAGGATGGGGAAGAACCCTGAGCCCAATCCCGGGGCCCCCACCTCACTCCCTGATACATGAGGAAATGGATGAACAGAAGATCCTAGAACTCATCAACAAGATGATGGAGCTGCTGACTGGAGAGGTGACCCTGCTGGGACATTATACAGTAATGGAGGGGTCTGGTGATGACTGGAGAGGTGACACTGCTGGGAATGCTGGGACATTATACAGTAATGGAGGGGTCTGGTGATGACTGGAGAGGTGACACTGCTGGGAATGCTGTGACATTATACAGTAATGGAGGGGTCTGGTGATGGCTGGAGAGGTGACCCTGCTGGGACATTATATAGTAATGGAGGGGTCTGGTGATGACTGGAGAGGTGACACTGCTGGGACATTATACAGTAATGGAGGGGTCTGGTGATGACTGGAGAGGTGACACTGCTGGGACATTATACAGTAATGGAGGGGTCTGGAGATGACTGGAGAGGTGACCCTGCTGGGAATGCTGGGACATTATACAGTAATGGAGGGGTCTGGTGATGACTGGAGAGGTGACACTGCTGGGAATGCTAGGACATTATACAGTAATGGAGGGGTCTGGTGATGACTGGAGAGGTGACCCTGCTGGGACATTATACAGTAATGGAGGGGTCTGGTGATGATTAGAGAGGTGACACTGCTGGGACATTATACAGTAATGGAGGGGTCTGGTGATGACTGGAAAGGTGACACTGCTGGGACATTATATAGTAATGGAGGGGTCTGGTGATGACTGGAGAGGTGACCCTGCTGGGACATTATACAGTAATGGAGGGGTCTGGTGATGACTGGAGAGGTGACACTGCTGGAACATTATACAGTAATGGAGGGGTCTGGTGATGACTGGAGAGGTGACACTGCTGGGAATGCTGGGACATTATACAGTAATGGAGGGGTCTGGTGATGACTGGAGAGGTGACACTGCTGGGACATTATACAGTAATGGAGGGGTCTGGTGATGACTGGAGAGGTGACACTGCTGGGAATGCTGGGACATTATACAGTAATGGAGGGGTCTGGTGGTGACTGGAGAGGTGACCCTGCTGGGACATTATACAGTAATGGAGGGGTCTGGTGATGACTGGAGAGGTGACACTGCTGGGACATTATACAGTAATGGAGGGGTCTGGTGATGACTGGAGAGGTGACACTGCTGGGACATTATACAGTAATGGAGGGGTCTGGTGATGACTGGAGAGGTGACACTGCTGGAACATTATACAGTAATGGAGGGGTCTGGTGATGACTGGAGAGGTGACACTGCTGGGACATTATACAGTAATGGAGGGGTCTGGTGATGACTGGAGAGGTGACACTGCTGGGAATGCTGGGACATTATACAGTAATGGAGGGGTCTGGTGATGACTGGAGAGGTGACACTGCTGGGACATTATACAGTAATGGAGGGGTCTGGTGATGACTGGAGAGGTGACACTGCTGGGACATTATACAGTAATGGAGGGGTCTGGTGATGACTGGAGAGGTGACACTGCTGGGACATTATACAGTAATGGAGGGGTCTGGTGATGACTGGAGAGGTGACACTGCTGGGAATGCTGGGACATTATACAGTAACACCACTGGAGGGGTCGGGGTGATGACTGTATCATTATGTGTCAGGTTCCTATAAGGTGTCAGGACGTGGCGGTCTATTTCTCCATGGAGGAGTGGGAGTATGTAGAAGGACACAAGGATCAGTACAAGGATCAGGTCATGATGGAGGATCAGCAGCCCCTCACATCACCAGGTAATAGACATGACTATATACACACGTCCTCTCATTATTTGTATGTAAAGAATGAATTCAGTCTCTGTATGTGTTCCCTACAGTCAGATCCAGTAAGAGAACAGCACCAGAGAGGTGTCCCCGTCCTCTTCTTCCACAGGATGATCAGGTAGATGGAGATATTCCCTCTGATCTGTAGAAGGGCTGTGAAGCTCTTGTGGTCAGTCCCCTCACCCTCCATGACTCCTCATCTCCTGCTCATCTATAACATCCCACGTGACTTCTCCTACTGTCTAATGACGTTTACTATATTTCTTCCACATCTTATGAATCAGGGTGAAGATCTGAACAATATTAATGCTCCAGAGACAGATGTGAGCGGGGATGAGCAGTATAGGGAGGACATTCCAACAGGGAAAGATCTGAACAATATTAAGGCTACAGATATGAAGGAAGAAGAGACAGATGTGAGCTGTGATGAGCAGTATAAGGAGGACATTCTGACAGGAAAAGATCTGAACAATATTAATGCTACAGATATGAAGGAAGAAGAAGAGACAGATGTGAGTGGTAATGAGCAGTATAAGGAGGACATTTCAACAGGAAAAGATTTGAACAATATTAAGGCTACAGATATGAAGGAAGAAGAGACAGATGTGAGCTGTGATGAGCAGTATAAGGAGGACATTCTGACAGGAAAAGATCTGAACAATATTAATGCTACAGATATGAAGGAAGAAGAGACAGATGTGAGCGGTGATGAGCAGTATAAGGATGACATTCCTACAGGGAAAGATCTGAACAAGATTAATGCTACAGATAGGGAGGAAGAAGAAGAGACAGATGTGAGTGGTGATGAGCAGTATAAGGAGGACATTCCTACAGGTAACCGCCCAGGTGAGTAGTAACAACTTAATATAGAGCAGAGTCACAGATTCTTCTGCTGTAATAATTGTGTAGAATTCTTTAATCTCTCTTTCCTGTCTCTTGCTGTATATTCTTCTATTTAGCCAAAATGTAAACTAATGTGATACTACAGCTGGAATATGGAGAAGAAATATCCCTATGTGTACGAGACCATCACACCCGCTCCAATAGAATTAATGTGGGGGATATGCCACTCTTGAATCGTTTTAATTCCTGTTGGCCCACGAGGCACCTCTTTAACCCCTTAAGGACCAGGCCATTTTACACCTTAGGACCGGAGCGTTTTTTGAACATCTGACCACTGTCACTTTAAACATTAATAACTCTGGAATGCTTTTACCTATCATTCTGATTCCGAGATAGTTTTTTCGTGACATATTCTACTTTATGTTATTGGTAAAATTTTGTCGATACTTGCATCGTATCATAGTGAAAAATTTCAAAATTTGCTGAAAAAATTGAAAATTTTGCATTTTTCGAACTTTGAAGCTCTCTGCTTGTAAGGAAAATGGATATTCCAAATAAAAAAATTTTTTATTCACATATACAATATGTCTACTTTATGTTTGCATCATAAAATTAATGAGTTTTTACTTTTGGAAGACACCAGAGGGCTTCAAAGTTCAGCAGCAATTTTCCAATTTTTCACAAAATTTTCAAACTCACTATTTTTCAGGGACCAGTTCAGGTTTGAAGTGGATTTGAAGGGTCTTCATATTAGAAATACCCCACAAATGACCCCATTATAAAAACTGCACCCCCCAAAGTATTCAAAATGACATTCAGTCAGCGTTTTAACCCTTAAGGTGTTTCACAGGAATAGCAGCAAAGTGAAGGAGAAAATTCACCATCTTCATTTTTTACACTCGCATGTTCTTGTAGACCCAATTTTTGAATTTTTACAAGGGGTAAAAAGAGAAAATTTATACTTATATTTGTAGCCCAATTTCTCTCGAGTAAGCACATACCTCATATGTCTATGTAAAGTGTTCGGCGGTCGCAGTAGAGGGCTCAGAAGCGAAGGAGCGACAAGGGAATTTTGGAGAGTACGTTTTTCTGAAATGGTTTTTGGGGGGCATGTTGCATTTAGGAAGCCCCTATGGTACCAGAACAGCAAAAAATCCCCACATGGCATACCATTTTGGAAACTAGACCCCTTGGGAAACGTAACAAGGGGTAAAGTGAATCTTAATACCCCACAGGTGTTTCACGACTTTTGCATATGTAAAAAAAAAAAAAAAAAAATTTCACTAAAATGTGTGTTTCCCCCCAAATTTCACATTTTTGCAAGGGTTAATAGCAGAAAATACCCCCCAAAATTTGTAACCCCATCTCTTCTGAGTATGGAGGTACCCCATAAGTGGACCTGAAGTGCACTACGGGCGAGCTACAATGCTCAGAAGAGAAGGAGTCATATTTGGCTTTTGGAGAGCAAATTTTGGTCGGGGGGCATGTCGCATTTAGGAAGCCCCTATGGTGCCACAACAGCAAAAAACCCTCACATGGCATACCATTTTGGAAACTAGACCCCTTGAGGAACGTAACAAGGAATAAAGTGAGCCTTAATACCCTACAGGGGTTTCACGACTTTTGCATATGTAAAAAAAAAAAAAATAATTTTCACTAAAATGTGTGTTTCCCCCCAAATTTCACATTTTTGCAAGGGTTAATAGCAGAAAATACCCCCCAAAATTTGTAACCCCATCTCTTCTGAGTATGAAGGTACCCCATAAGTGGACCTGAAGTGCACTACGGGCGAACTACAATGCTCAGAAGAGAAGGAGTCATATTTGGCTTTTGGAGAGCAAATTTTGCTCGGGGGGCATGTCGCATTTAGGAAGCCCCTATGGTGCCAGGACAGCAAAATAACCCCCACATGGCATACCATTTTGGAAACTAGACCCCTTGAGGAACGTAACAAGGTGTACAGTGAGCATTTACCCCCCACTGGTGTCTGTCATAACTTTGGAACAGTGGGCTGTACAAAATTTTTAATTTGCACAGCCCACTCTTCCAAAGATCTGTCAGACACCAGTGGGGTGTAAATTCTCACTGCACCCCTCATTATATTCCGTGAGGGGTGTAGTTTCCGAAATGGGGTCACATGTGTTTTTTTTTTTTTTTTGCGTTTGTCAAAACCGCTGTAACAATCAGCCACCCCTGTGCAAATCACCTCAAATGTACATGGTGCACTCTCCCTTCTGGGCCTTGTTGTGCGCCCCCAGAGCACTTTGCGCCCACATATGGGGTATCTCCGTAGTCGGGAGAAATTGCATTACAAATTTTGGGGGGCGTTTTTCCCTTTTACCTCTTGTCAAAATGAAAAGTAAAGGGCAACACCAGCGTGTTAGTGTAAAAAATTTATTTTTTTACACTAACACGCTGTTGTAGACCCCAACTTCACCTTTTCATAAGGGGTTAAAGGAGAAAAATCCCCCCAAAATTTGTAACACAATTTCTCCCGAGTACGGCGATACCCCATATGTGACCCTAAACTGTTGCCTTGAAATACGACAGGGCTCCAAAGTGAGAGTGCCATTCGCATTTGAGGCCTGAATTAGGGATTGCATAGGGGTGGACATAGGGGTATTCTACGCCAGTGATTCCCAAACAGGGTGCCTCCAGCTGTTGCAAAACTCCCAGCATGCTTGGACAGTCAACGGCTGTCCAGCAATACTGGGAGTTGTTGTTTTGCAACAGCTGGAGGCTCCATTTTGGAAACAGTAGCGTACCGGACGTTTTTCATTTTTATTGGGAGGAGAGGGGGGCTGTGTAGGGGTATGTGTATATGTAGTGTTTTTTACTTTTTATTTTATTTTGTGTTAGTGTAGTGTAGTGTTTTTAGGGTACATTCACACGGGCGGGGGATTACAGCGAGTTCCCGCTGCGAGTTTGAGCTGCCGCGCAAAATTTGCTGCATCGCAAACTTGCAGCCTGATACTCACTGTAAGCCCCCTGCCCATGTGAGTGTACCCTGTACATTCACAGGGGCGGGGACCTCCAGCTGGTGCAAAACTACAACTCCCAGCATGCACAGTCTATCAGTGCATGCTGGTAGTTATAGTTTTGCAACAGCTGGAGGCACACGGTTGGGAAACACTGAGTTAGGAAACAGACAATGTTTCCCAACCAGTGTGCCTCCAGTTGTTGCAAAACCACAACTCCCAGCATTCTCAGACATGCTGGGAGTAGTAGTTCGGCAACATCTTTAGAGCCAGATGTTGCCGAACTACAACTCCCAGCATGCTGGGAGTTGTAGTTTTGCAACATCTGGAGGACTACAGTTTGCAGTCCACTAATACAGTGGTTCCCAATCTGTGCCCTTCCAGATGTTGCAAAACTAGAACTCCCAGTATGCCAAAACTGTCCAGGCATGCTGGGAGTTGTAGTTCTGCAACATCTGAAGGGCCAGATGTTACAGAACTACAACTCCCAGCATGCCTGGACAGTAAGGGCATGCTGAGGATGTGTAGTTTTGCAACATCTGGAAGGGCACAGTGGTCTCCAAACTGTGGACCTCCAGATGTTGCAAAACTGCAACTCCCAGCATGCCCAGACGCCAAGGGTGAAGATATACTCACCTGTCGCCGCCGCCGCCATCTTCCTCGCCGGGATCCGGGTCTTGAGGTACGAGGTAAGTACCGGGGCCGGTCCCCAGCACTCCCCCGTCCCCCGCCGCGTCCTCCGGTCTTCCTCCCGTCCTCTCCGGACTTTCAGGGGCCGGGCAGGACGGGAGGAAGTAAGCGCCCTCCCCCCTGCGATTGGTCGGTTAACTAACCGACAGATCGCAGGGGATCGTAGGAGGTGGCCAGCTTGCCACTGCGCTCCGATACTTCAGCATGGTCCTGGCTGTCTGTGACAGCCGGGATCATGCGAAATTACCGGGCGGTCGGGTCCCAGAGACCCGATCAGCCCGGTATCGCCGCAGATCGCAAGGGCGATTTCCCTTGCGATTTGCGGCGATCGCCGACATGGGGGGCCTACATGGCCCCCCTCGGCGTTTGCCCTGGATGCCTGCTGAAGGATTTCAGCAGGCATCCAGTTCCGATCTCTGCCCGGCGAGCGGCAGAGACCGGAAATACAACAGGACGTTCTCTAACGTCCTTGGGCATTAAAGCCCAGGTAGTGAGGACGTTAGAGAACGTCCTATGTCCTTAACAGGTTAACTGTCCTAGGGGATCATTTTACACTGTGGTTTAGGGGTTTATTGTCATTTATTATTCACTGTAACGTATGTAATGCCATTTGTTGTTCTTCTGTGCCAATGGTTCTGTTACACCACACCTCTACGGTTCCTTCTAGGGATTGCCCGGTTTTGTACTATTCTTGCTGTTTAAGGGTAGTGGTTGGGTAATCTCCGGTCATGAGTTTCCCCGTGTTTCACTGAGGGATCCCCTTCCTATAGGTACCCTTCTAGTTATAGTTGCTGTAGGATTCCCCTGGAGGCCCCTCTTTACGTGTATATTCTTCCCCTTTCGTTTAAGCCCAGTTGATTGGTTTATGTCGGGGGTCTGGGGTGGGAGTTCTAGCCACCCACATGTCCGAAAAAAGTGGAGTCCTTTACCCAATTTATGGCCGCCCCTATTCTATTCTGTGGATTGGTCTGTCTGGGGATTTTTTTTTTTCTGTTCTTGCCCTTTTTCGGGTTGTCTTTGTTTGTTTCTGTGTTTTTGCCTCCTCCCCCATGTTCTTCTCATGATGTCAGATCCTTTTCTGTTTTACCTTCCTTGTATTTCTGGTTCCATCCAATGTTTCCTCCTCGCCTCCACCCATCTTTGGTCCTCTTGTCCATCATGCTCTCCTCACCCTCATAGCTATTGTCTCCTCAGTATATGTTCCCCGCTGCATTCTCTTGCCCCCCGGGGGACGTTAGCTCACCATGTGTAAGTTGGTGACGTGGAATGTTAAGGGTTTATGCTCCCTACAAAAATGCATGAAAATTCTGCGCTTTTTGAAACGCCTGCGTCCGGACATAGTCCCTCTCCAGGAAACACATCTAACGGAGCAGGATTTTCAGAGAATGCAGAAGTTGTGGGTGGGCAAGGTGTTTGGCAGCGCAGCGGCGGACGGCAAATCGGGAGTTGTAACGTTGCTTCACAAGTCTCGCACCACATCCTCTCACACGAAAGGGATGACGAGGGGTGTTTTTCTCATTTTCATCTAGTCCATAATGGTACCACATATCACGTTTATAATGTTTATTCTCCTAGTGGTGATAACTCTTCCTTCTTTGCATCTTTAGCAGATACAGTCAATAGCTCTAATGGACCGCACACCATCCTGGGAGGGGACTTAAATACAGTGAATAGACCATAGACGCTCAGCTCACATATCTACCATCCCACATCAGAGTGACAGGGTCCTCCCTCCTTTCCTGACACTGACGGGGTTGATAAACTCTTAGCGGCATTTACACCCGGACGGTCGTGAGTACACGCACTTCTCACGTACAGGGTTCATGCATTGACCATTTCCTAGTCAGTCCCCTTGTGTGCTCTCGCTTAGGAGAGGTGGACATACGGAACCTGGTCATTTCGGATCATTCACTGGTGGTCTTGGAGCTCCTGCCATCATGCACAAAGGGTTCTGACATCTTGTGGCGGTTTTTGTCTTATTTAACGAAAGATTAATCTTTTCTCTTCTTAGGGGGTGGCGGCTGGATTTTCAAACGGACAATGCATCCCACATTGACAATCCCTCTCTGTACTGGGAAACTGCTAAGGTGGTACTTGGGGATAAAATTATGTGTTATAGTAATTCTGTCAAAAGGAATACTCTGGAGGGTCATGCAATGGCAAGCGCAGCCTTAGCGGAAGCTTACTGCTGCTTTTTAGAGTCCTCCACCGTAGATCATAAACTCAAGTGGCAGGCAGCAAAATCCTTGTATGAACTCTTGTTGGATAGGAAAGAGAGAATCCATAGGTCTCACTTTGAAGTAGTTATGTTTTGGCAGGGCAATAAGGCGGGACGTTTGCTAGCGCGTATAGTGAAGGAGTCACGCGTGCCTGCGCATGTACTGACGTTGTGTGACTCATTGGAGCAAGTAATGCATGAGCCGCACTCAGTTAATGGCGTCTTGGACTCCTACTATGCTGCTCTCTATTCTTCTCCCCCCGCTCTGAGGAAGGGGCGCGGTTTCTGGAGGGGCTCACCCTACCATCTTTATCTGATGAGCAGCAGCAGGAGCTCAACGCGATGTTCCAATGGAAGAAGTAGTCACTAGTATACGCGCTTTGGCAAATGGGAAAGCGCCAGGGCCAGACGGCTATCCTGGCAAGTTTTGCAAACCCCTGATTGATCAGGTTGTTTCCCCCTTATGGCATATTTTAACAAAATGGCACAGGCGTACACTCTCCGGCTGCAAAACTAGCATATATTAAGGTACTCCCCAATCCTGACAAGGACCCTTTAGAAACTGGTTCTTATCGCTCTGATCAACCAGGATGGGAAGTTATTATCTAAGATCCTGGCAGATCGCCTGCCTAGATTTTTACCTTCCCTTATTGTTGACCATCAAGTGGGGTTCGTGAAAACCCGTTCGGCGGTCATGAATATTAGGAGGGTACCGGCAGTACTGGATAGTGTTTGGGGCCAGTCCCAGACAGCAACCCAACCCGCATTGTTTGCTTTGGATGCTGAAAAAGCTTTTGACAATGTTCGGTTTGACTGGCTGCGGCTGGTCCTGACAAAGTTTGGGATTGTAGGTCGATTTAGCTCCTTTATAGATGGCCTATGTGATGGTCTCAGGGCTAGGGTACATACCCCAGGCATCTTATCCACTCCCCTCCAGTTAGCGAAAGGAACATGTCAGGGTTGTCCCTTATCGCCTTTTATTGTTTGATCTGGCGATTGAACCTCTGGCCCGCTATTTGATCTCCTCTGATATCTACAGGGGTATAGCCGTGGGCACCCAGGAGATCAAATTGTCCATGTGTGCCGATGATGTATTACTTTACCCAACCACCCCAATGAGGCTGTCCCTAAAATTCTGAACTTTCTATCTTATACCGGAAGCTTCACGGGCTACAGGGTCAATGCCGCCAAGAGTATGCTACTGCCTTTGGGTGCGACTCCTCCCAGGTGGCTTCTTGATGCGAATGCCTTGGGTGCTAAAGTGGCCTCTTCTTCCATAACGTATCTAAGCATTCGCAGAGGGAAGACTCCTGACATGCTCTATTCACTCAACTACACACCCCTCTTTCAGCGTATTTTTGTGGAGTTGAAGCGCTGGGAGACCTTGCCCTTATCTTTCCTGGGTAGATGCCATCTCGTTAAAATGATTAGTTTCCCCCACTTGTTGTACCCCTTGCAAACTCTCCCACTTCTACTTCGGCATGATGACATTTGACACCTCAACGCAGCCTTTTAATGCTTCCTATGGCAGGGCGAGCTCCCGCGCATAGCTTTACAGAAGCTCATGCTTAGCAAGGTTGAGGGGGGGTGTTCATTTCCCAAACATCAGTGGCTATAATTTGGCTTGTTTGTTTCGCCAAGCACTTGAATGGCTGCACTCCTCTGACTACTTCTCCAATCTAGCGGTGGAAACAGCACTGGCCGCCCCATGGTCTCTACCGACACTGCTTCACACTTCATAAGCTATACTTCCGGTAGGGATCAGGGGCTCAGTGCTACTGCGAGATACCATAGTGACCTGGAAGGAAGTGCGAAAAGTTTTTGGCCTTCCGTTTCTGGTATCCAAAAGGATGCCCTTTCTTGACCACCCAGAATTCCTGCAGGGTAAATCTTCTCTGTGGTTGAAATTGTGGCTTTCTAGAGGGGCTCGGACGGTGGGGTAACTGATTCGTAGTGATGACCATAGATGGCTCAACCCTGGAGAAATGCTCCGTGTGTTTGACCTCCCCTGTCCCACACTCTTTATGCCAATCAGGTAACGTCTTTTGTTCTTCTAGATATCGGAATCTCTCGAAGGAAGCCCCAAACAACATTTTAGATGACATTATAGGCAATGAACCCCAGAGAAGGTCGATCTCTGACCTGTAAGCAGCCTTCTGTAAACGCTTCCTAAAACTTGATCCTAAACATGTATTTCGGACGTGGGAAAGATGGACAGGGGACACAAGCATTACTGATGTAGTGTTGAGCGGGTGGGCATCTGTACGAAAAAAATTTATCGATGAGAGGTGGAGGGAGACCTACTTCAAGGTCGTGAATAAACAGAGCTATAGATGATTTTAAAAAAAACAGCATTTTAACATGTTTCGCCACCAAAGTGACGTCTTCAGAGGTTAGGGAACCATTGTTCCCTAACCTCTGAAGACGTCACTTTGCTGGCGAAACATGTTAGGAGGGACAGTGTGAGAGTATTTTAAATATCAGCATAGCACCCTTAATCAGCACATTCTGCAGATGTGCTGAGTAGATCCTATAGGGACAACAAGTTACATCAATACATGTGGTGCTTAAAATGCTGTTTTTTTTTTAAATCACCTATAGCTCTGTTTATTCACATTATTGTTTAACTATTTAAAAATAAAAGTTAAGTTTTATCAAAGTGAGGGATAAAAAGTGGACTTTTTGCTCAGTCCTTTTGGGCTGAGTTGAGGTTAATAAATAAACATATGTTTAGTCCACCCCTCACTAGGGTCATTGATCCTTGTGATCATTAATTTTGAGTTATACTTCAAGGTCGCTCTTGCTGCCCTATATGGCTTCAACATCTTGCCCTCCCATCTGGCTTCAACATCTTGCCCTCCCATAACTTCCCAGATAGGATCACTCATTGCCCTAAATGAAGTACCCCACTTACAAACATGTATCATGGCATCTGGGAGTGCTCACACTCAGCGATATACTGGCGTCTCATACAATCGTACATATGGGATCATTGGAAAGTGCGGGTCCCTTTTATACCACAATCGCTCCTATTTCACCAATTGCGCCCACCGGAGGGAGGAGGGGAAGGGGAGAAGAGGTTTCCTCGGTTTGTCCATTTAGTTGCCATGCATTGTCTAAATGGTTAGATACTACCACTCCAGATTTGCCTATGCTGATTGCCCAATTGAAATCGTTTCTAGACGTAAATCACTTAGATGCCGAGAGACATTGAGAAACTGGCACTAAATGTTTTTTCTAAAAATGGAAATCCTTTCTTGTTGCTCACTTTGAATCTCGGGGGATCGTTGAGATTGTACGACCATTTAGATACAACCACATGGTACAATGTGGAATCTCTGAGAGGTTCTCTAGGGGCGCTAAGTTTACCAGATACATAATACTGAATACAGGCTGAGCATTTATTTTGAGCACTATGGCTCTCGGTTTGGATGCCCTGGGAGTCAGAGGAGCACCAGCAGGGTCCGAGTGAGGCTCCCGTAGCGAGGAGCTGCACTTTATGCTTGTCTACATGGTTTGGGGCCGGGGAAGGCATGTGGTAACTCTGTCTCCCCATCGACAACACCTATTTCTTACCAGATGATGACTGCGTGGTGATCGATGTCAATTTCTCCTAAGATGCCTTAGTGCACTTTTCAAGGACATTGAGAGACTATGCTATTTTCTATTTTTTGTTTGGGGGAGGAGGGATTTATATTATAGGGATTATGGTACCTGAGTGAAGAAGCTTTATGCGCTCTTTACATAAGTGACCAAAACAGTGGTCACCACCTGCAGAACCACTCCTTCATTGAGGGTGTCTTGCTAATTGCCTAAATTTTCCACCTGTTGTCTGTTCCATGTGAAATTGATTGTCAGTGTTCTTCCTGAGTGGACAGTGGGATTTCACAGAAGTGTCAGTGACTTGGAGTTACATTGTGTTGTTTAACCCCTTAAGGACCAAGGACGTACCGGTACGTCCTTGGTCCTGCTCTTCTGATATAACGCGGGGTTACACAGTAACCCCACGTCATATCACGGCGGGCCCGGCGTCATAGTGAAGCCGGGACCCGCCTCTAATAGCGCGCAGCGGCGATCTCGGCGCAGCGCGCTATTAACCCTTCAGCCGCGCGCTCAGAGCTGAGCCGCGCGGCTAAAAGTGAAAGTTCCCGGCTAGCTCAGTCGGGCTGTTCGGGATAGCCGCGGCTAATCGCGGCATCCCGAACAGCTGACAGGACAGCGGGAGGGCCCCTTCCTGCCTCCTCGCTGTCCGATCGCCGAATGACTGCTCAGTGCCTGAGATCCAGGCAGGAGCAGTCATGCGGCAGAATCGTTGATCACTGGTTTCTTATGAGAAACCAGTGATCAGCATAGGAGATCAGTGTGTGCAGTGTTATAGGTCCCTATGGGATAACAATGATCAGTATAAGAGATCAGTGTGTGCAGTGTTATAGGTCCCTATGGGATAACAATGATCAGTATAAGAGATCAGTGTGTGCAGTGTTATAGGTCCCTATGGGATAACAATGATCAGTATAAGAGATCAGTGTGTGCAGTGTTATAGGTCCCTATGGGATAACAATGATCAGTATAAGAGATCAGTGTGTGCAGTGTTATAGGTCCCTATGGGACCTATAACACTGCAAAAAAAAAGTGAAAAAAAAAAAGTGAATAAAGATCATTTAACTCCTCCCCTATTAAAAGTTTGAATCACCCCCCTTTTCCAATAAAAAAAAAACCACAGTGTAAATAAAAATAAAAATAAACATATATGGTATCACCGCGTGCGGAAATGTCCGAATTATAAAAATATATCATTAATTTAACCGCTCGGTCAATGGCGTGCGCGCAAAAAAATTCCAAAGTCCAAAATAGTGCATTTTTGGTCACTTTTTAGATCATTTAAAAATGAATAAAAAGCGATCAATAAGTCCTATCAATGCAGAAATGGTACCGCTAAAAACTTCAGATCACGGCGCAAAAAATGAGTCCTCATACACGGAAAAATAAAAAAGTTATAGGGGTCAGAAGATGACAATTTTAAACGTATTAATTTTCCTGCATGTAGTTATGATTTTTTCCAGAAGTCCGACAAAATCACCTATATAAGTAGGGGATCATTTTAATCGTATGGACCTACAGAATAAAGATAAGGTGTCATTTTTACCAAAAAATTTACTACATAGAAACGGAAGCCCCCAAAAGTTACAAAACAGCATTTTTTTCTCAATTTTGTCGCACAATGATTTTTTTTCCCGTTTCACCGTAGATTTTTGGGCAAAATGACTGACGTCATTACAAAGTAGAATTGGCGCAAAAGATAAGCCATCATATGGATTTTTAGGTGCAAAATTGAAAGAGTTATGATTTTTTAAAGGCAAGGAGCAAAAAACGAAAATGCAAAAACGGAAAAACCCCCAGTCCTTAAGGGGTTAGGTGAATCCTTTATTTTTATGTATTCAAATATAGGGGGCGATTTTTTTTAAAACCTGTCCAGAGGAAAAGTTACCCAGTTGCCCATGGCAACCAATCAGATCGCTTCTTTCATTTTTAACCTCTGCAAAATGAAAGCAGCGATCTGATTGGTTGCTATGGGCAACTGGGTAACTTTTCCTCTGCACAGGTTTTAATAAATCTCCCCCATAATGTTTATGATTCCGCATGATGAACATCATAAACGTAAAACATTACCAAACACCAAAAATGCGGATTTTTGGGTCCATCATATGTATAAGCCGTCCTGAGTATAAGCCGAGGCCCCTAATTTCACCCCAAAAACCCAGGAAAAGTTATTGACTCGACAATAAATAAGCTTAGGGTGGGAAATACATCATCCCCCCCCCCCTGTCATCATCCAATACATCATCCCCCCGTAATTAACACCCCATCATTATCACCCTGTCATCGTCACCCCGTCATTATCACCCCCCGTCATCATCGCCCCCATCATCATCGCCCCCGTCATCATCGCCCCCGTCATCATCGCCCCCATCATCATCGCCCCCGTCATCATCGCCCCCGTCATCATCGCCCCCGTCATCATCGCCCCCGTCATCATCGCCCCCGTCATCATCGCCCCCGTCATCATCGCCCCCGTCATCATCGCCCACGTCATCATCGCCCCCGTCATCATCGCCCCCGTCATCATCGCCCCCGTCATCATCGCCCCCGTCATCATCGCCCCCGTCATCATCACCCTGTCATCATCCCCCACCCCTTCATCATCACCGCCTTTCAATCCCTTCTCAGTGGTCTTCAACCTGCGGACCTCCAGATGTTGCAAAACTACAACTCCCAACATGCCCAGACAGCCATCTGCTGTCAGGGCATGCTGGGAGTTGTAGTTTTGAAACATCTGTAGGTCCGCAGGTTGAAAACCACTGCGGCCTTTGTCATCATCCACACACATCTTTTGTTTTCTACTCACCTCCCCTCGGTGACGTCCCTGCGCGTCGTCAAGGCAACGTCACTAGTCCGGGGCCGGCCCGGAGCGGAGAAGAGGGCCTCCCGGTGAAGATGGACAGCCCGGAACGACTAACCCTCCCCACCAGACGGTCCCTGCAGCACAGATGACGGCCCGGACCAGCTCTCCCTTCTTTACCACCGAGGGGAGGTGAGTAGAAAACTAAAGGGGGGTCTGGATGATGATGAAGGCCTCAGTGGTCTTCAACCTGCGGACCTCCAGATGTTGCAAAACTACAACTCCCAGCATGCTGGGAGTTGTAGTTTTGCAACATCTGGAGGTCCGCAGGTTGAAGACCACTGAGAAGGTATTGACAGGCAGAGATGGACGGGCCGCACCATCCCCTCACAGCTAAAGCCAGAAAGTTTTTTTTGTTCACTCGAGTATAAGCCGAGGGGGGGTGTTTTCAGCACGAAAAATCCCTGAAAAACTCGGCTTATACTCGAGTATATACGGTATCTGAAAAAAGTTATCAAAAAGTCAGATATATGATGGGTAATGGTCCTGATAAAAACTACAAATCACAGCGCAAAAAAATCCTCCTCATACATCCCAGTATACGGAAAAATAAGTTATAGGGGTCGGAATACGGCAATTTTATGAATAACTCATTTTGTAAAAAGTATAATAGTAAAACTTATCATATTTACCACAGAATAAAGAGAAGATGTCATTTCTAAGACAAAACCCCACAAAAATAGCAAAAGTGTTTTTTTTCCATTTTCCTCACAAATAGTAATATTTTGGTTTTGTCGTACATTTTAGGACACAATAAAAAAGTGTCATTACAAAGTAAGATTTGTCCCTCAAAAAAACAAGTTCTCAAGCGGCTCTGTATACGGGAAAATAAGAGTTATGGCTCTAAGGAGAGGAGGAAGAATGACAAATTCTATAGTTTAAAGGTCCTGGGTCGTTAAGAGGTTAATACTGATAATAAAATCTGTGTTATTCTCTGCAGATTCTTGTACCAGGAGATCAGAGGAGAATCTTATATCTTCAGATTATAAAGCAGATGATGATATCACACAAGATACATATGAAGAACATTCCATTATCCCAGATACACCCTCAGCCCTTCACAGCCAAGATCTGTCATCTCATCCTTATATACAGGTCCTGTCTTCTCACTCATCACAGAAAGGTCACAGAAGGGGTGTTGGACATCAACGAGCTCATACAGGAAAGAAAACATATTCATGCTCAGAATGTGGGAAATGTTTTACTCAGAAATCAGGTATTGTTACACATCAGAGATATCACACAGAAGAGAAGCCATTTTCATGTTCAGAATGTGGAAAATGTTTTACTAAGAAATCAGATCTTGTAGTACATCACAGAACTCACACAGGAGAGAAGCCATTTTCATGTCCAGAATGTGGGAAATGTTTTGCTAAGAAATCAGATCTTGTTAGGCATCAAAGAACTCACAAAGGCAAGAAGCCATTTTTATGTACAGAATGTGGAAAAGGTTTTACTAAGAAATCAGATCTTGTAATACATCACAGAACTCACACAATAAAGAAGCCATTTTCATGTTCAGAATGTGGAAAATGTTTTAATAAGAAATCACATCTTGTTGAACATCACAGAACTCACACAGGAGAGAAGCCATTTTTATGTTCAGAATGTGGGAAATGTTTTACTCAGCAATCACATCTTTTTAGGCATCAAAGAACTCACACAGGATGGAAGCCATTTTCATGTACAGAATGTGAAAAATGTTTTACTAAGAAATCACATCTTATAGTACATCAAAGAACTCACACAAGGAAGAAGCCCTTTTCATGTTCAGAATGTGGAAAATGTTTTAATAAGAAATCACATCTTGTTGAACATCACAGAACTCACACAGGGGAGAAGCCATTTTTATGTTCAGAATGTGGGAAATGTTTTACTCAGCAACCACATCTTGTTAGGCATCAAAGAACTCACACAGGAGGGAAGCCATTTTCATGTACAGAATGTGGAAAATGTTTTACTAAGAAATCACATCTTGTAGTACATCAAAGAACTCACACAGGGAAGAAGCCCTTTTCATGTTCAGAATGTGGAAAATGTTTTACTAAGAAATCAAATCTTGTTGAACATCACAGAACTCACACAGGGGAGAAGCCATTTTCATGTCCAGAATGTGGGAAATGTTTTGCTAAGAAATCAGATCTTGTTAGGCATCAAAGAACTCACAAAGGCAAGAAGCCATTTTCATCACAGACTATTAACCTCTTAAGGACTGAGTGCGTATCCATACACCCCCGTTTTAAAGTCCTTAAGGACTGAGGGCGTATAGATACGCTCGTGGGAATTCCGGTCCCCGACGCTCGCCGGGCGGGGACCGGACTGGGATGCCTGCTGATATCGTTCAGCAGGCATCCCGGCATATTGCCCAGGGGGGTCCTGAGACCACCCCCCCATGTCAGTGATCATGGCAAATGGCAGATCAATTCAGATTGTCCATTTGCCGCTGATCAGGTCTCTGATGACCCGAAATAGGGATGATCGGAGCTGTCAGTGACAGCCCCGATCATCCTAAGGGATAGGAGCGCGGTTGCAGTGGTGCCACCCCCTCCTATCTCCTGCCATTAGTCAGCAATGACTACTGACCAGTGGCAGTTGAAGACAGGGGGTTACCATGGAAATCCCCCGCTCTGCCCACCCCTGGATGTCGGGCAGAGCGGGGGGAGAAGATGGCGGCCGGTACCTGGGGACTTTCATGCGGTGGGGACCGGCGATCATCGGTGGCATCATTGGAGATCAGCGGCGGAGGTAGGGAGGCGACGGCGTGGAGCCATCAAGGAAGGTGGCAGGAAAGCGATATTTACTGCTGCCTTCTAGTGGTCTAGTGGAGTTTTGCAACATCTAGAGGTCACAGTTTGGACACCACTATACAGTGGTGCCCAAACGGTAGCCCTCCTGATGTTGCAAAACTACAACTCTCAGCATGCCTGTATTTCTCTCTTCACATACACCAAAAAGCTACGCCAGGTCTGGGATGGTTTAGTTTTAGACACTTTTCAGTGGCTTGCCGCCTTTTTTGCGCCTTTTTACAAAAACTTTTTACAGAAAGTTCATAAATTTCAGTCCACGGCATACGCTGAATTGAAAAGCATGTACTGCTACTCCAAAACATCTGGAATGACTAAAATATTCTACCACCAAAAGGCGCAAAATAACATACAGTGCGCCAAAATAGCGCCTTTTGTACGGAGAAAAAAAGGTGTAAACTCATTGATAAATGTCGGCCAGAGTATTTGTGAATCAATATATCATTTATTTGGAATATCCATTTTCCTTACAAGCAGAGAGCTTCAAAGTTAGAAAAATGCAAAGTTTTCATGAAATTTCGTGATTTTTCACAAAGAAATGATGCAAGTAACGAAGAAAATTTACCACTAACATAAAGTAGAATATGTCACGAAAAAACATTATCAGAATAATCGGTAAAAGCATCAGAGTTATTGGGTGACAGTGGTCAGATGTGCAAAAAAGGGCTCAGTCCTTAAAGGGTTAAATTTTATAAATAAAAAAAAAATATATATATATATATATATATATATATATATATATACATAATGTAACCCCTTAGGGACTCAGCCCTTTGTTGCATTTCTGACCACTGTCACTTTATTAACCCCTTCCCGCAAATTGACGTTTATAAACGTCCTAAGTGCGGTCCCTGTCTATAACGCGGGGTCCCGGCGGGACCCCTTATCATAGCGGGATGGTCCCGGCATCTATTCACAGCCGCGATCGTTCGGCCATGCGCTATTAACCCTTCCGATGCGGCACTCAGCTCGAAAGTGAAACTAAATGCTTCCCGGCTGCTCAGTCGGGCTGATCGGGGTCATCGCGATAAAATCGCGAGGCCCCGATCAGCTACCCGGAGAGAAGAAGGTCTCTTACCTTCTCCGGCGTTGTCCGGGCTCCGATTGATTACTCCCAGCCTGAGTTACAGGCTGGAGCAATCAATCACCGATTTCACTGATTGTTGCCATGCAACGGCAAGGCAGCAGTCTGTGAATGAAATCAGCCATTGCAAGCTCATAGGTCTCTATGGCACCTATCAGCTTGCAAAAAAAAAAGTGTAAACAAAAAGTTAACCCTTTCAGTTATTCCCTTCTGAATTAATAGTTTAAATCACCCAGCATTTCCTAGTAACAAAATAAAACAGTGTAAATAAAAATAAACATATGTGGTATCACCGCGTGCGGAAATGTCCGAATTATAAAAATATACCACTTTTTAAACTGCATGTTCAATGGCGTACGCGCAAAAAAATTCCAAGGTCCAAAATAGCGCATTTTTGATCACTTTTTATACCACAAAAAAGTGAATAAAAAGTGATCAAAAAGTCTGATGAGAACAAAAATGGTACCGCTAAAAACAGATCACGCCGCAAAAAATTAAAAAGTTATAGGGGTCAGAAAATGACAATTTTAAACGCATACATTTTCCTGCATGTAGTCATGATTTTTTTCGGAAGTAATGCACAATCAAACCTATATAAGTAGGGGATCATTTTAACCATATGGACCTACAGAATAAAGATAAGATGTCACTTTTACCGAAAAATGTAGTGCGTAGAAATGGAAGCCCCCAAAATGTACAAAATGGCATTTTTTCTTCATGTTTGTTGCACAATGAATTTTTTTTCCATTTTGCTGTGGATTTTTCAGTAAAATGACTAATATCACTGCAAAGTAGAATTGGTGGCGCAAAAAATAAGCAATAATACAGATTTTTAGGTGTAAAATTGAAAGGGTTATGATTTTTTAAAGGCAAGGAGGAAAAAACGAAAATGCAAAAACGTGAAATCGCTCACTCCTTAAGGGGTTAATAACTCTGATGCTTTTACTTTTTATTCTGATTCCGAGATTGTTTTTTCCTGACATATTCTACTTTAACATAGAGGTACATTTTTGTTGTTACTTGCATCCTTTCTTGGGGAAAAATCAAGAAATTTCATGAAAATATAGAAAATTTTGCATTTTTCTAACTTTGAAGCTCTCTGCTTGTAAGGAAAATGGATATTCACAATAAATTATATATTGATTCACAAATACAATATGTCTACTTTTATGTTTCCATCATAAAGTTGACATGATTTTACTTTTTGAAGACATTAGAGGGCTTCAAAGTATGGCAGCAATTTTCAAAATTTTCCAGTTGTTTGAAGTGGATTTAACCCCTTAATGACAATGGACATAAATGTATATCATGGTGCCGTGCTACTTAACGCTCCATAATATACATTTATGCTCCACCATGACCGCGAGCACTGGACCGGTGCTCGTGTCATGCGCGGCAGGTCCCGGCTGCTGTCAGCAGCCAGGGACCCACCGGTAATGGCAGACATCCGCGATCGCTTGTATGTCCGCCATTAACCCCTCAGATGCCGTGATCAATACAGATCACGGCATCTGCGGCAGTGCGGTACTTTAAATGGATGATCAGATCGCACGCAGCGCTGCCGTGGGGATCCGATCATCCAACATGGCAGCCGAAGGTCCCCTCACCTGGCTCCGTCCTTCTCCCGGGGTCTTCTACAGACCAGAGCAGAAGATGACCGATAACACTGATCAGTGCTATGCCCTATGTATAGCACTGAACATCGTTAGCAATGAAATGATTGCTATAAATAGTTCCCAATAGAGACTAGTAAAGTGTATTAAAAAAAAAAGTTAATTGAACTATCAAAATATATTGTTAATTATCCTGTAGGTGAACGGCGTAAACGTAAAAAAAACAAAAAATTCCAAAATTGCTGCTTTTTTGTCACATTTTATTCCCCCAAAAAATTAATAAAAAGTAAAAACGAAGCAAAAGTTCCAATAAAAACTACAGATCACGGCGCAAAAAATATACCGCCCCGTATACGGAAAAATAAGAAAGTTATAGGTGGTCAAATTAGGGCAATTTCAAACATACTAATTTTGTTAAAATAGTTTGAGATTTTTTTTAAGCGGTACAATTATAGAAAAGTATATAACATGGGGATCATTTTAATCGTATTGACCCACAGAAAAAAGAAAACGTAATTCTTACCGTAAAGTGAACAGCGTGAAAACAAAACCTTCCAAAATTTGCTAAAGTGCGGTTTTCTTTTCAATTTTCCCACATAAATAATATTTTTTGGGTTGCGCCGTACATTTTATGGTAAAATGAGTGATGTCATTACAAAGGAAAATTGGTGACGCAAAACAAGTCCTCATATGGGTCTGTGGATGAAAATATAAAAGAGTTATGATTATTAGAAGGAGGAAAAAAGGAAAATGCTAAAATAAAATTGGCCTGGTCCTTGAGGGCAAAATGTGCCTGGTCCTTGAGGGGTTAAGGGGCCTTTCTGTGAGAAATACCCCATACATTACCCCATTATAGAATCTGCACCCCTCAAAGTATTCAATATGACATTCAGAAAGTTTGTTAACCCTTTAGGTGTTGCATAGGAATAGCAGCAAAATCTAAATCTGCATTTTTTACACTAACATGTTCTTGTATTTTTTCATTTTTAAAAGTCGTATAAGGAGAAAAAGACCCCCAAAATTTGTAGCCCAATTTCTCTCGAGTATGGAAATACCTCATATGTTGACATCAGGGATGTGGAAACTTTGCAAAAAACTACAGTGACCCCCCCGACCTACGATGGCCCCGACATATGATCAAATTGACATACGATGGCCTCTCAGAGGCCATTGCATGTCGACATCGACATACAATGCTTTTTTTATGTCGGGCCATCGCATTAAGTGCTATCCGGCAGTGCCAAATGCTTAAGCTGCTGCCGGATAGCAACTTAATGTTCCCCGTGTGGAGCGGTAAGTATTACTTACCCCTCCACGATGCTCCGGGGTGCCCTCCGGGTCCAGCTCTGGTCTTCCGGTGTCTTCTCGGCCCTCTCCGATGACGTGAATACGCTGCTGCGCACGTCATCCAATAGGAATGACGTACGCAGCGGCGTAATGACGTCGCTACGCAGGCCCAGTAAGGCCTTGCGGAAGACAGCAGAGGACCAGAGAAGACAGCAGAGGACCGGAGAAGACAGCGGAGGACCGGAGAAGACAGCGGAGGACCGGAGAAGACAGCGGAGGACCGGAGAAGACAGCGGAGGACCGGAGAAGACAGCGGAGGACCGGAGAAGACAGCGGAGGACCGGAGAAGACAGCGGAGGACCGGAGAAGACAGCGGAGGACCGGAGAAGACAGCAGAGGACCGGAGAAGACAGCGGAGGACCGGAGAAGACAACGGAGAGCCCAGCGGAGGCCGGGGTCACCATCGGGAGCGGCGGAGACACCATCGCGAGCGACGGGGACAGGTGAGTAAAGCTTCCTATACACGGATCCCTCAACATACGATGGATTCGACAAACCATGGCTCGTTTGGAACAAATTACCATCGTATGTTGAGGGACGACTGTACTTGTCCACGGGACTAAAACGGAGCAAAATCTACTTGTCCCTCATGACGATCCACTTGTCCGGGCCAATTTTCGCTTTTACACTCTCGTTTTTTCCTCCTCGCCCTATAATAGCCATAACTTCCTACTATAATGATACCTTTTAATTGTTCCATAACATATTCTCCGAACCAAAAACAAAAAAATATTGGTGAAGTGAAATTGAAATAGTAAAAGATAATTTAGCAAATGTGACGATTTTCTTTTTTACGCCATTTACCTTGTGGTTGAGTTAACATGTATACTTTAGGTCGTGCTGATTACAGCAATGCCAGATTTGTATAGTTTCCGTCATGTTTTACTAATTAAAAAAATATTCTGAACTTTTTGATTTTTATTTTTTTTATTGCCATTTTCTGACCCCTGTAGCTTTTTTTTCCCCCGCATATGGGGCTGTATGATGGCTCATTTTTTGCGCCATAATCTAGTTTTTTGTATCGGTATCATTTTGGTATTGATTTGACTTTTTAATCGCTTTTAACTTTTTTTCTGGGAAATTATAAAAATTGTAATTCTGTGTTTTTTTTTATTTGTGATTTACCATAGGGGGATACATAATGTTATATATTTTTTGTGAAATAGTTTTTATTAAGCATTTTTCAAAGTTATACAACAGGCCAGGAGATCCCGGTAAGGGTGATGGTACATAAACAGTAATGAACAGTAGTAACACAAAAACAAAATGGGTGAATAATCGTATATCCTACGCGTATACAATATAGAGGACATCTGCTAGTAAAAAAAAATAAGAAGAACCTTGTGCATAGCTGCGGTAAAAGAGGCAAACAATGGTCTAAGGTGTTGGGGAGAGAAACCTAATGTTACTAAGAACACAAATATTCACTATTAATCCTTCACAGTGAAGGGGGATTGGAACCAGAGCCGCCACTTGTTGAGAAAGGCCGGGTGAGTGCTGTTCCCGTAGGAGATAATTCTTTCATATACGCACATAGGATTCATTTCTAGTTGGAGGGCTGCAAAATCTGGAACTGCCTCCGATTTCCATTTATGGAGCAGAATATTCTTAGCGACAGCACATATTGTACACATGAGGGCTCTACTATTTGGTGGCATATCAGAGATCCCAATGAAAAGAAGGGCCGGTCGCAGGGTCCACACTATTGGCCCAGGGAGAACTTTTCCTAGCAATTCTTTGCAATTTTCCCAATAATGTCGTATTAGGGGACACAACCAAAGTATATGTAGCAAGGATCCCCCACCCCCACAACCCCTCCAACATCTGTCCGAGGCTGAAGGGTACATTAAAGAAAGACGGTCTGGAGTGTAATACCACCGGAATGGGGTTTTGGTGACAGATTCAGTATGTGAGGTACATTTGAGGTATAAACGCGACATTTTAAATGCCTTTTGTTACTCATCAATTGAATATTCAGATTGCAAGTCTCGTTCCCAACTACGCATCAGATGAGTTTTCCCACAGCCAACGTCCCGAAGCAAGGCAGCATAAAGGGGTTTCAGCCCCCTACGTGAGGAGGATATGTGGAGGCATGCTAATTTATCTAGTTTGAGCCCCGAGGGGTGTAATCCCCCCAGCAGGTGTCAGACTTGGAGATATTTAACCCCTTAAGGACCAGGCCATTTTACACCTTAGGACCCGGCCATTTTTTGCACATCTGACCACTGTCACTTTAAGCATTAATAACTCTGATGCTTTTAGTTATCATTCTGATTCTGAGATAGTTTTTTCGTGACATATTTTACTTTATTTTGGTGGTAAATTTTCAGCGTTACTTGCATCCTTTTTTGGTGAAAAATCCCCAAATTTCATGAAAAGTTTGAAAATTTTGCATTTTTCTAACTTTGAAACTCTCTGCTTGTAAGGAAAATGGATATTACGAATACATTTTATATTGATTCACAAATAAAATATGTCTACTTTGTGTTGATATCATAAAATGGACATATTTTTACTTTTTGAAAAAATTAGAGGGCTTCAAAGTAGAGCAGCAATTTTAAAAATGTCATGAAAATTGCAAAATCTGAAGGGACAGATGTTACAGAACTACAACTCCCAGAATGCCTGGACAGTCTGGGCATGCTGAGAGTTGTAGTTTGGCAACATCTGGAGGGCCACCGTTTGGGCACCACTGTAACAGTGGTCCCTAAACTGTGACCCTCCAGATGTTGCAAAACTACAACTCCCAGCATGCCCAGACAGCCTTTTGCTGTCTGGGCATGCTGGGAGTTGCAGTTTGGCCTTCCTAGTGGTTGCCACAGTAAAGATCATATTACTTTCACTTTTGTCGTCCCCCCCCCCACGTGTTTCCCTACCTGAGTCGGGATCTCCGTAGTCTCCAGGAGGATCTTCGGTCTCCACGCCATCTTCAGGTAAGGTACCCGGCCTCCATCTTCTTCCCACGATCCCCTCGACATCCAGGGGTGGGCAGAACGGGGGTTGCCATGGCAACCCACTGTCCTGCTCTGCCATTGGTCTGAATCAATTCTGACCAATGACAGGGGATGGGAGGAAATCGCAGCATTGCGACTTCACTCCTACCCTGCAAGATGATCTGGGCTGTCACTGACAGGTCAGATCATCACAATTTTCCGGGTGATCGGGTCACCAGAGACCCGATCAGCCCGGAATAGGAGAAAATCGCATGTCTTAATTGACATGCGATTTTCTGCGATTGCCGACATGGGGGGGGGGGGGGGGTCCCGGGACCCCCCTGGGCATTTGCACGGGATGCCTGCTGAACGATTTCAGCAGGCATCCCGGTCCGATCCCTGCCCGGCGCACGGCGGGGACCGGAACTGCCCATAATGTAACTGTACGTCATGGGTCCTTAAGACCCAGGGTGTCGGGACGTAACGTTACATCATGGGTCCTGAACGGGTTAAAGAAATCGGCAGGTGGCAGTGAGAACTTTGCTCAGATATCTCCAAAAGTCAATAGAGTATTGGATGAGTGAATGTCCCCTACTGAGGCCAAACCTTTATCTATCCAAGCCCTTAAATCAGGATGTGGAAGCAGTGCGTTGAGAAGGGTGATGGATATACTAGATGCCTGGGGGGGGGTACTCCTGTGTCAGACATTCTGTGGAATATTGTCCAAGCTCTGATAGAAGCCGACATCGTTGGGCAGATGTCTTTAGGAGGTGGTAAGTTCCAGAACGGCAACTGCAACAGGTCTTTCAAGGTGTATGGCAAGGCCAGCGAATGTTCTATGTGTACCCATGGAACCTCCAATGATCCCAGAATCCACCCCCCCCAGCACAGAGACCAAGGTGACTATGTAATAAAGTCAGGCATTGCCAGGCCACCCGCATCCCTCTGCCTAGTTAGAATGTGTCTTGCTATTCTGGGCTTTTTGTTGCCCATAATGTTATATTTTAATAGTTTGTACAATTACGCACGCTGTGATACCAAATATGTTTGTTTTTATTATGTTTATATGTTTTTATATTGGAAAAGGGGGTGATTTGAACTTTTAATATGGAAGGGGTTAATGTGTGTCTTTTAAACTTTTAATAAAACATAGTTTTTTTTTGTTTTTTTACACTTTATTAGTCCCTTAGGGGACTTTTAGGAGGAATCATTAGATTCCTCATACAGGTCAATAGAGTTCTATTGAATCTGTGTGCTCTGCGATCCATTGATAGAGCCTAGTCCAGCCAGGATCTATCAATGACAGAGCCGCGGGACAGCCTCGGGACAGCAGGGAATCAGAGGTAAGCCCACGTGCTGCGGGGGGGGGGGGGGGGGGGGGGGGCGATCTAGCCCACCAGGGAGCATTCACATGTCTCTTTAGACGCGCTGTCAGCTTTGACAGTGGCGATCTAAAGGGTTAATAGCCAGCCGCGGCGATCGGGATCACCGCATACTGGCTATTAGCGGCGGCCCCGGCTACTGAGAACAGCCGGGGGCTGCAGAGTACGGGAGCGGTCACGAGTCGGGAGCCCGATCCATACTCCCCTGTGAGCGTCACCGTGAGGTGCACTGCCGTGCTTATCGGTGGTTTCCAGGTCCGGCCCTGCTTGCCCGAAGCCGGGCTAAGGACCTGAAGAATTCACCTGCCCGGCGCCCGGAACTGCATGACCCGAGCGTCGGGTGATAGGAATTCCACATCCCTGAGCAATGTTCCGGTGTGAGGTGCAAAACTGCGCCCTGTGCATTTTTGTGTTAGCTCCTCCCCTCAGCTGTCCAGAGATTTCCGTACATACAGCGAGGGAATGGGGAAGGCAAAGCTGTGCAGGACGCAGTTCTGCACCTCCCTCCCCCGCTCCTTGACGTAGACTTTGACAGCTGAGAAAATCTACGTCCAGGGGCTGTGTGAGCGGCTGTGCACCTCCCCCGGCATTAGAGGGATTCTCACAGGCCTGCTCCTGGATGTAGATTCTCATGCACCTCCCCCGGCAGGAGATGGATTCTCACAGGCCTGCTCCTGAATGTAGATTCTCATGCACCTCCCCCGGCAGGAGATGAATTCTCACAGGCCTGCTCCTGGATGTAGATTCTCATGCACCTCCCCCGGCAGGAGATGGATTCTCACAGGCCTGCTCCTGGATGTAGATTCTCATGCACCTCCCCCGGCAGGAGATGGATTCTCACAGGCCTGCTCCTGGATGTAGATTCTCATGCACCTCCCCCGGCAGGAGAGGGATTCTCACAGGCCTGCTCCTGGATGTAGATTCTCATGCACCTCCCCCGGCAGGAGATGGATTCTCACAGGCCTGCTCCTGGATGTAGATTCTCATGCACCTCCCCCGGCAGGAGAGGGATTCTCACAGGCCTGCTCCTGGATGTAGATTCTCATGCACCTCCCCCGGCAGGAGATGGATTCTCACAGGCCTGCTCCTGAATGTAGATTCTCATGCACCTCCCCCGGCAGGAGATGAATTCTCACAGGCCTGCTCCTGGATGTAGATTCTCATGCACCTCCCCCGGCAGGAGATGGATTCTCACAGGCCTGCTCCTGGATGTAGATTCTCATGCACCTCCCCCGGCAGGAGAGGGATTCTCACAGGCCTGCTCCTGGATGTAGATTCTCATGCACCTCCCCCGGCAGGAGATGGATTCTCACAGGCCTGCTCCTGGATGTAGATTCTCATGCACCTCCCCCGGCAGGAGAGGGATTCTCACAGGCCTGCTCCTGGATGTAGATTCTCATGCACCTCCCCCGGCAGGAGAGGGATTCTCACAGGCCTGCTCCTGGATGTAGATTCTCATGCACCTCCCTCGGCAGGAGATGAATTCTCACAGGCCTGCTCCTGGATGTAGATTCTCATGCACCTCCCCCGGCAGGAGAGGGATTCTCACAGGCCTGCTCCTGGATGTAGATTCTCATGCATCTCCCCCGGCAGGAGATGGATTCTCACAGGCCTGCTCCTGGATGTAGATTCTCATGCACCTCCCCCGGCAGGAGATGGATTCTCACAGGCCTGCTCCTGGATGTAGATCCTCATGCACCTCCCCCGGCAGGAGATGGATTCTCACAGGCCTGCTCCTGGATGTAGATTCTCATGCACCTCCCTCGGCAGGAGATGGATTCTCACAGGCCTGCTCCTGGATGTAGATTCTCATGCACCTCCCCCGGCAGGAGAGGGATTCTCACAGGCCTGCTCCTGGATGTAGATTCTCATGCACCTCCCCCGGCAGGAGAGGGATTCTCACAGGCCTGCTCCTGGATCTAGATTCTCATGCACCTCCCTCGGCAGGAGATGGATTCTCACAGGCCTGCTCCTGGATGTAGATTCTCATGCACCTCCCCCGGCAGGAGAGGGATTCTCACAGGCCTGCTCCTGGATGTAGATTCTCATGCACCTCCCTCGGCAGGAGATGGATTCTCACAGGCCTGCTCCTGGATGTAGATTCTCATGCACCTCCCCCGGCAGGAGATGGATTCTCACAGGCCTTCTCCTGGATGTAGATTCTCATGCACCTCCCTCGGCAGGAGATGGATTCTCACAGGCCTGCTCCTGGATGTAGATTCTCATGCACCTCCCCCGGCAGGAGAGGGATTCTCACAGGCCTGCTCCTGGATGTAGATTCTCATGCACCTCCCCCGGCAGGAGATGGATTCTCACAGGCCTGCTCCTGGATGTAGATTCTCATGCACCGCCCTCGGCAGGAGATGGATTCTCACAGGCCTGCTCCTGGATGTAGATTCTCATGCACCTCCCCCGGCAGGAGATGGATTCTCACAGGCCTGCTCCTGGATGTAGATTCTCATGCACCTCCCCCGGCAGGAGATGGATTCTCACAGGCCTGCTCCTGGATGTAGATTCTCATGCACCTCCCCCGGCAGGAGAGGGATTCTCACAGGCCTGCTCCTGGATGTAGCTTCTCATGCACCTCCCCCGGCAGGAGATGGATTCTCACAGGCCTGCTCCTGGATGTAGATTCTCATGCACCTCCCCCGGCAGGAGATGGATTCTCACAGGCCTGCTCCTGGATGTAGATTCTCATGCACCTCCCCCGGCAGGAGAGGGATTCTCACAGGCCTGCTCCTGGATGTAGATTCTCATGCACCTCCCCCGGCAGGAGAGGGATTCTCACAGGCCTGCTCCTGGATGTAGATTCTCATGCACCTCCCTCGGCAGGAGATGGATTCTCACAGGCCTGCTCCTGGATGTAGATTCTCATGCACCTCCATTAGGAGGAGATGGATTCTCACAGGCCTGCTCCTGGATGTAGATTCTCATGCACCTCCCCCGGCAGGAGATGGATTCTCACAGGCCTGCTCCTGGATGTAGATTCTCATGCACCTCCCTCGGCAGGAGATGGATTCTCATAGGCCTGCTCCTGGATGTAAATTCTCATGCACCTCCCCCGGCAGGAGAGGGGATTCTCACAGGCCTTCTCCTGGATGTAGATTCTCATGCACCTCCCTCGGCAGGAGATGGATTCTCACAGGCCTGCTCCTGGATGTAGATTCTCATGCTCCTCCCCCGGCAGGAGATGGATTCTCACAGGCCTGCTCCTGGATGTAGATTCTCATGCACCTCCCTCGGCAGGAGATGGATTCTCACATGCCTGCTCCTGGATGTAGATTCTCATGCACCTCCCTCGGCAGGAGATGGATTCTCACAGGCCTGCTCCTGGATGTAGATTCTCATGCACCTCCCTCGGCAGGAGAGGGATTCTCACAGGCCTGCTCCTGGATGTAGATTCTCATGCACCTCCCCCGGCAGGAGAGGGATTCTCACAGGCCTGCTCCTGGATGTAGATTCTCATGCACCTCCCTCGGCAGGAGATGGATTCTCATAGGCCTGCTCCTGGATGTAGATTCTCATGCACCTCCCTCGGCAGGAGATGGATTCTCACAGGCCTGCTCCTGGATGTAGATTCTCATGCACCTCCCCCGGCAGGAGATGGATTCTCACAGGCCTGCTCCTGGATGTAGATTCTCATGCACCTCCCCCGGCAGGAGAGGGATTCTCACAGGCCTGCTCCTGGATGTAGATTCTCATGCACCTCCCCCGGCAGGAGATGGATTCTCACAGGCCTGCTCCTGGATGTAGATTCTCATGCACCTCCATTAGGAGGAGATGGATTCTCACAGGCCTGCTCCTGGATGTAGATTCTCATGCACCTCCCTCGGCAGGAGATGGATTCTCACAGGCCTGCTCCTGGATGTAGATTCTCATGCACCTCCCCCGGCAGGAGATGGATTCTCACAGGCCTGCTCCTGGATGTAGATTCTCATGCACCTCCCTCGGCAGGAGATGGATTCTCACAAGCCTGCTCCTGGATGTAGATTCTCATGCACCTCCCTCGGCAGGAGAGGGATTCTCACAGGCCTGCTCCTGGATGTAGATTCTCATGCACCTCCCCCGGCAGGAGATGGATTCTCACAGGCCTGCTCCTGGATGTAGATTCTCATGCACCTCCTTTAGGAGGAGAGGGATTCCCACAGCCCCCTGGATGTAGATTTTCACAGCTGTCAAAAGCGGGGAGGGAGGTGTAGAACGGGGGATGATTTTTGGGGAAAACACAGGTTTGCACGGGCAGAGCAGGAGGAGAGAGGAGGTACATATGACTACCTCCTCACAGCCCATGGAAACCCACGTCCGGAAAATTCAGGCTGGGCTGAGAAGGGGAGATGAGGAGGGAGTCATATGTACCTGATCTCTCCCCCTGCTCTGCCCGTGCAAACCTGCGTTCTCTGAGGTGGAGCAGAGGAAGGGGAGATAAGGGAGGCGCGTATGTCTCCGCTCTGTCTTCGCTCTTCCCTCCCCCCAGCTCTAGTTTCGGAAATCTGAGGGGAGGAGCAGAAGCAAGTTTACATGGGGCGCAAGTTTGCACCTCACACCAAATTGGCTTCTCACGAAGGAATCACGCGGATGTGATCCATTATTATGTCAGCCCGAAGCCTTTGTCACTGCCAGGACTCTGCTATTGATACAACCTGTCTATGGTCGGATCTAATGGGTCAGTGCAGTAATTATGCTGCATTAATTTGTATGAGCCATCGACTAAACCCCCTCCTCAATAATAATTTTTTGTTGTTGTAATTGTTATAGAAAAGCAGTAAAGCTTAAAGAAAACTATGTAAATTAGATATCGTTGTGATCGTAGTCACCTGAAAAACAATTTTACCACACAATGAATGAAGGGTGTCATAATAACGAAAGATCGGTCCCGCAAAAAACAAGATCTCAAATTATGTAAAAATATAAGAGTTATGACTCTGAGGAGAGGGGGAAAAAATTTAAATGCAAAAGCTTAAAATTATCTGGGTTGTTAAGGGGTTAATACTGATAATAAAATCTGTGTTATTCTCTGCAGATTCTTGTAGCAGGAGATCAGAGGAGAATCTTATATCTTCAGATTATAAAGCAGATGATGATATCACACAAGATACATATGAAGAACATTCCATTATCCCAGATACACCCTCAGCCCTTCACAGCCAAGATCTGTCATCTCATCCTTATATACAGGTCCTGTCTTCTCACTCATCACAGGATGTTCACCAAAATAAAGGTCACAGAAGGGATGTTGGACATCAACGAGCTCATACAGGAAAGAAACCATATTCATGTTCAGAATGTGGGAAATGTTTTGCTAAGAAATCACATCTTGTTCAACATCGAAGAACTCACACAGGGGAGAAACCATTTTCATGTTCAGAATGCGGAAAATGTTTTACTGACAAGTCAAGTCTTGTTAAACATAAAAGAACTCACACAGGAGAGAAGCCATTTTCATGCTCAGAATGTGGAAAATGTTTTACTGTCAAATCAGATCTTGTTAAACATCAAAGAACTCACACAGGGGAGAAGCCATTTCCATGTTCAGAATGTGGAAAATGTTTTACTGGGAAAACAAATCTTGTTCTACATCAAAGAACTCACACAGGGGAGAAGCCGTTTTCATGCTCAGAATGTGGAAAATATTTTACTCAGCAATCACATCTTCTTAAGCATCACAGAACTCACAAAGGAGAGAAGCCATTTTCATGTTCAGAATGTGGAAAATGTTTTACTGAGAAATCAATTCTTGTTCAACATCAAAAAGCTCACACAGGGGAAAAGCCATTTTCATGTTCAGAATGTGAAAAATGTTTTACTGACAAATCAAGTCTTGTTAAACATAAGCGAACTCACACAGGGGAGAAACCATATTCATGTTCAGTGTGTGGGAAATGTTTTTCTGACAAATCAAATCTGGTTAAACATGAAAGAGCTCACACAGTGGAGAAGCCATTTTCATGTTCAGAATGTGGAAAATGTTTTAATGACATATCAAGTTTTGTTATACATATAAAAATTCACACAGAGGAGAAGCCATTTTTCTGTGCAGAGTGTGGAAAAGGTTTTATTGTGAAATCAAATCTTGTTCAACATCAAAGAACTCACACAGGGGTGAAGCCATTTTCATGTGCAGAGTGTGGGAAATGTTTTAATCATCAATCAGGTCTTGTTAAACATCAAAGAACTCACACAGGAGAGAAGCCATTTTCATGTGCAGAATGTGGGAAATGTTTTACTCAGCAATCACATCTTGTTAAACATCAAAGAACTCACACAGGAGAGAAGCCATTTTCATGCTCAGACTGTGGAAAATGTTTTACCCAGCATTCACATCTTGTTAAGCATCACAGAACTCACACAGGAGAGAAGCCAATTCAGAGCAATAAATGATGCAGATAACACATCTATATATTATCCATGTACATAGGATATCTGACATTTATACATATATCATATACTGCATCTCCAAACTTGTTACCAATTGATAATAAAAGTTTTCTTTCTCATATGATTTATTATTCTTATATTCATCTCCGCACACTGGACTTATAATAAATGTAATATTGTCCCTAACGTTGTATATAGGGAATGTAACGTGTCAGTGTTGTCCCCGCCCCCTTCTCATTATGATTATAGAGACTTTAATTCAAGGCATCAGACAGGATCCGGGCGTCTCCCTTGAAGATCGTCTCTTCTGAACATAAGACGCTGCAGATACTTTTATTTATCACAAACCCTAGACCAGCGTTTCCCGTCTAGGGTAATAAATAAATAAAAACGCATAGGGTTCCCGTATTTTTATTCTCAGCCAGATTCTAACCAAGCAGCAACAGCCTGTGGTTACCAGGGTATGCGAGGAACATTGTTACTGGCCCTCCCCAGCCTAAATAAAGCCAGCCTGTTACCGCCTACGCCCTGGAGCGCCATTTTTGACACTTGGGGCACGTTGGTACCGGCACCACTGTGGCGGTGGGTACCGAGGTAATAATTGGGGGTTAGCGTTAGCTGTTTTTGGGGCTGACGCTAAGCCCCGGTTTAGTAATGGATTCCTTCAATAAGACGGCTTCCACTACTAAGCCTGAAAATTAAATTTAAAAAAACAGGACACATTGGAAAAATTATTTTATTTAAAAAATAACACTCCCCCACAGCCCTCATTAGCCATTTTATAAAAAAAAAAAAGAAAAAAAATCTAGTTCATCGCTGCAATCCACCGAATCCGCCATAATCCTCTGCATACACGCATCTGAAACGAGAAAAAAAAACACAAAAAATTTGTTAGTACATTTTTGGAGCACTCCGCCCGGGAGAACGCCCATAATGCAATGTCTTCCCAAACAGGGAGCCTCCAGCCTTTGGCTGTCTGGGCATGCTGGGAGTCATAGTTTAGCAACAGCTGGAGTCTCCCTGTCCGGGAAGACACTGCCAGAAGGGTCTGTTCACATTATACAAAATGTACAATGTGAACAGAGCCTCAGACTTACCACTCTGCCTCCCGTCTGTTAAAATGATGTCATCACTAGGGGCGGAGCTACATGGACCCCACAGGGAGTGAGGGAGGTAAGGGGATCTCCTCTTCTGTATACACTAAATACAGCTATAAGGGGCTATAGGAGCAGGGAGTCCTATCAGTCTGGTGACAGGATTCCCTGCTCCTGTATAATATACACATGTATACTATGCCCCCCTGTATACTATACGGCAGGGGAGGTGAGTAGTGACGCTATACATCACTCATCACCTCCTTACACTCCATGGAGCGGGCGCTCAGCATCCGACCCACAGAGCGGTACCTGAACACAGGAAAAAAAACTGCCACAGGGGACAAAACTGTCTGTTTCCACACACCGGAAAAAAACCAGAAAAAAACTGCCAAAACGCAGAAAAAAGCGGTGACAGTTTTTCTGGCGTTTTTGCTGCTGTTTTTAAGGTCTAAAAAAAAAAAAAAAAAAGTGAAAACTTCCCCTTAGTCATACAACGTTTACACTGAATTTCTCCAGTTAAATAAGGGAAATGAGCCGGGGGAGATAGATAACACCTATGCCAGGACATTTAACCCCTTAAGGACCCAGTCAATTTCCAGTATAGGACCCGGCCATTTTTTGCACATCCGACCACTGTCACTTTAAAGGGGTACTACCGTGCTGACAACTTATCCCCTATCTAAAGGATGGGGACCGCTGGGGACCCCTGCGATCTCGCACACAGCACCCTGCCTCTCATCAGGCCCCGGGGTGAACATCCGCTCCATGTCTGATGACGGGGCCGGTGATCGTGATGTCACAGCTCCGCCCCCTCAATGCAAGTCTATGGCAGGGGCGAAACAGCTGTCTCGCCCCTGCCTTAGACTTGCATTGAGGGGGCGGAGCTGTGACGTCACTATACTCCGGCCCCGTGATCGGCAGTCATCAGACCCGGAGCGATGTTCGCTCCGGGACCTGATGAGAGCGGGGTGCTGCATGCGAGATTGCGGGGGTCCCCAGCGGGACCCCGCGCAATCAGGCAACTTATCCACTATCCTTTAGATAGGGGATAAGTTGTCAGCACGGTAGTACCCCTTTAAACATTAATAACTCTGGGATGCTTTTACCTTTCATTCTGATTCCGAGAATGTTTTTTCGTGACATATTCTACTTTTTGTTAGTGGTAAATTTTCGTCGATACTTGCATCATTTCTTGGTGAAAAATTAAAAAATTTCATGAAAAAATTAAAAATTTAGCATTTCTCTAGCTTTGAAGCTCTCTACTTATAGAGGAAATAACATAGTAACATAGTTCATAAGGTTGAAAAAAGACCAAAGTCCATCAAGTTCAACCTATATCCCTAATGAGTCCCTACTGAGTTGATCCAGAGAAGGCAAAAAACCCTCATACAAGAGGTAAAAATTCCTTCCCGACTCCAAATATGGCATCAGAATAAATCCCTGGATCAACGTTCTGTCCCTATAAATCTAGTATACATAACCTGTAATGTTATTATTCCCCAAAAATGCATCCAGACCCCTTTTAAACTCTTTTACAGAGTTCACAATGACCACCTCCTCAGGCAGAGAATTCCACAGTCTCATTGCTCTTACAGTAAAGAACCCTCATCTGTGCTGGTGTAGAAACCTTCTTTCCTCTAGACGTAGAGGATGCCCCCTTATAGATACAGTCCTGGGTATAAATAGATCATGGAGAGATCTCTGTACGGTCCCCTGATATATTTATACATAGTTATTGGGTCTCCCCTAAGTCTTCTTTTTTCTAAACTAAATAACCCTAATTCCGATAATCTTTCTGGGTACTGTAATCCTCCCATTCCCTGTATTACCCTGGTTGTCCGTCTTTGAACCCTCTCCAGCTCCACTATATCTTTCTTGTACACTGGTGCCCAGTACTGTACACAGTATTCTATGTGTGGTCTGACTAGTACTGTACACAGTATTCTATGTGTGGTCTGACCAGTACTGTACACAGTATTCTATGTGTGGTCTGACTAGTGATTTGTACAGCGGTAGAATTTTTTTCTTGTCGTGGGCATCTATGTCCCTATTGATGCCCCCCCTGATTTTATTTGCCTGACACTGATCACTACAGCTAAATTTACTGTTAACGAATTCCTTTTCCACATCAGTCGTCCCAAGTATTCTCCCATTTAACACATAATCCCAGCCCGGATTTTTCCTCCCAATGTGCATTACCTTAAATTTATCAGTGTTGAACCTCATCTGCCACTTCTCAGCCCAAACCTCCAACCTATCCAGATCCATTTGTAGCAGTGCACTGTCCTCTATTGTGTTTACCGCTTTACAGAGTTTAGTAGCATCTGCAAAGATTGCTTTACTATTCAACCCCTCTACAAGGTCATTAATTAATATATTAAATAGAACAGGACCCAAGACGGACCCCTGTGGTACCCCACTAGTAACAATCACCCAATCAGAATAAGTACCATTAATAACTGAAGAATAAATAGTCCTGCGTGCTGATTGACAAGCTTTAGGCTTTAGCGGACAAACTTCACAAGCCACTTCCAGAAATCCAAGAGTATATTTAATTCACACCAAAAAGGTTAAATACAGGCATGGAGTAAATAATGTACAAAGAAAGAGTTCCTTACATAAAATGATTGAAGATAGAAAAGTTCATATCTCCTGGTCCTTGAGCATTCCTTCATGTGTAGGAGAGATAGCGTGAGTTGTGAGGCCGGCAGAGGGAATGTTGTTGTTCTTCCTTGTGTTATCCTCCTCGTGTTAACCTCCCCACTAGGTTCTAATGGCCTTCTTATATACTAGTAGCTTAGGCCTCATTGGATACATAACAAGTCCTTAAATGTATAGATTCTATTTCAGCTTATGTGGTAATGCGGACAACCTACAAATATGGTCTTAGGTTGTTTCTCCCTAGCCAGTGACTAACTATAGAATATAGCTGACACCACTAAGTTGTATATTTGGAGCACTTCACGTGGTTACATGACAGCCCTCTTGACTTTCACTAACCTTCAGCATATATAAGATACAAAGTGATCTCTTATCAATGATTACATATGGTCTTATGTTAGGGGTAAGTAAGTTTTGTTAATTATGATATTACATTTCCCCCTGATGATAGGATTAATATCCTTATCATAACATTCAAACTTTAACATTTACTCTCCATTCGTATCACAGTCGTCCTCTATCACATCACACTGTCCCTGGGACCATATGGTAATCTTTGACATGAGATGCCTTCTTCTCTATGTTCACAATGGAATGAGAAGATTGTGCTCTTTTTATCATTTCCCTTAAAATTCCATCTCCCTTATTAACTTCTTTCTTAACTTGTTTATATAATTTACTTATCCTAAACATAAGAAATAGTTGATATAAAATACATAATAAAACAATAATAGCAATAATAACTATTGGATTAGATAATACATGCCCAGCAATGGATTGTACAGAAGATTTTGACCATAAGTTAACAGATTTCTTAAAATTTGACCACCAATTAACTCCCGACATATCATTCCATTGATGATGAACCTGATCTAGTTCTCCCTGTTGATGTATAAACATAATTTCTGAATCTTTTAACTGTTGTTTTAAAATAGCCAATAACCCTTTATCTTTCTTTATTTCTTCAGTCCATGTTTTCCAAGGAAAATGATCTATTTGTGTAAGGTTAAAGTGTACTGGTAGTGTTCTTAAACGTTCTGTGTCTATGGTGGAAACATTGAATACCCTCCCATCTATCTCCAATTTTTTCAATTCTCCTTCTATGCAATACAATCCTCTGTGAAGAGTTTCACGATGCAATACAGACTTCCTTATCACACCCTAACCATTTATTTATCCACAAGTCAATATGATTTAGACTAAAACTATATTTTTCTGGAAGACTTCTCAACAATCCCAGAGGTGTGACGCCACTCTGTAAAGCCTGTGCCATCATCTTCAGATTAGTAGAATACTCTACTTGTATTTCCAAGCATGCTCTAGAAACCTGAACTTCCTGTTGACTCTCTATCAATTCCAATGTTGCATCTTGGAGATGAGACACTGATGATCCTATCACAGTAGAAGTGTTTAAAACCATTTTTTCCAATAATTGGTTCAAGCCCTTCTGAACTGTTACTCCCTTACTACCGATGTATCCTATGGATCCCAAGTCTGATTTAAGTGTGTTTATGTCCATAGTGTTTAGTAAGCTTCCTATTGTACCAACACCCCCAAGATTCCCTCAACCACACCTCTCTTGTCTCTTTGAGTGATAAGCGGATGTTGTCCAAACCATTGGGCAAGTCCCATTTCCAAATTAGTCAGGTGTGATACACATTGAGGAAACCTTGTGGATATCTTCCAATCTGTCATGTTAAAAGTCCAGACTAAGGTTTCAAACGATCCATTCCTCAACAATGGCTTGGAATGAAAGTAATTAATTTGAAAAGGATTGGATGGTTTGATTGTAGTTCCAGTGCATAAATGATCTTCCAGAGACCAAATACTAACATTTGCTCTGTCACAATGTTTGTAATGTCCTCTAGTTAATACACAACATTCATATATCCCAGTGTTTTTACGTGTAGGATTATCTAATTGAAACCCAAAGTTTGTACCATTCCAATAAACATTTCCAATTTGACTTTTATGAAGTACATGAATTTGGTTGTTTGTAAAGCTGCCCAAAGACACCTTTCCAAAAGACCAAACCAATGATGCTCCCAGAGGTAGAGGTAATCTTATTCCACACTGTAGCTCTATGGAATTTATGTCTTCTTGACTCCTAAAACTGTGTGGAGTGACTCTAACTTCAGGTGCTATTGAGTTGGATACTGTAAATACAAAATAAACTTTTACTATAGCCAATTCCATTCCACCTGAAAGTTCCAACTACGAGTCCAATCCCCATCTCCAGCTGAGATTGGAAGAATAGAAGGATCCAAAAGTTTGCCATAAGACTTAGTCTTATACCAAATTTCTGTCATGGACCTCCCAATCCTTCCTGTATCTAACATGTTATTTGTCACGTCCCCAGTCCATTGAGATGGTTCATCACCTTTGATTGTTATAAACCAAAACATGGAATCATCTGGATGACATTCCCATATTCCTGATTGATTATTTAGTGTATATGTTCCTTGAGCCTGTGTAAAATACATTTTTGGTCCCACTGTTATGTGAACCATTATTTCTGCAGAATGTTCAAAAAATAAATACACACAAGGTGGTTCTCTGTTGCCATAACCAAATCTCAAAGTTCCAACGATACCTTTTGAGGTATCAATGTCTGATGTCAGCAATCGATCTTCTTGAACTTCTCTTGATTTGATTGATAATGATGTCTTCGGTATCAAATCCTTTGCTTTATTATCAATTCCAATTGATTCTGGATATATTGTAAACAACACAACAATCACAAAGCTTAATATCAGCATCCATGGAATCAATACGTAGAATCCTAGGTTGAGTCACGCCTCCTGTACGGATGTTTCTCTGCAGGGTCTTTTTCCAATAATGGATGGTCTTGCTCTTCCATTTTTCCTTGCAGACCTTTTTCCTGCAAGAATAGATAAAGAAATTAATTAGACACATATAATTTACATTAATCCAAATGTACCCACAGCTTTTGCTGCCTTCGGGTATTTCTCAATGTATTCTCTGTTCTTTGAACAAGAATCATGACCTGTCCCATGGTGTCAAGAATTTCAAAAGGACCTTCCCAATTACTCTCCCATGGTCCCGCCTTTCTAAATGTCTTAATCATCACTGATGCTCCTTTGACAAATTTAGAAGAATGAGGCGGTACCATGCGTTGCATCCTTGATGCTGTATGGGGGAGGATTGCTTTCAAATTTTCCTGAAGTACCTGCAACCACTTAGTTCTCGCAACAGCATCTTTCTGTGGAGTAGACAAAAACGGTTCATGAGGAAAAATCAAAGGCATTTTCCTTCCTGTCATTAATTCAAAAGGTGTATACTGGGTAGTAGCAGAGCTTGTTCCCCTAATACTCATCAATACCAAAGGTACAGCATCAACCCAAGTATTTCCTTTGTCCAGAAGAATTTTCGCAATTCTCGTCTTAATTGTTCTGTTCATTCTTTCAACAATACCTGCAGATTGAGGATGGTATGGAACATGAAATTGTTGACGTATTCCCAGTACTGCACACACAGCCTGCATGACCTTGCCAGTAAAACCTTGGGATCCGCCAAGTACAGAATACATGATTCACCAATGCCCTTGCCGTAGACGATGCATCATCTTTCCTGACAGGCAACACTTCTACCCACTTAGAAAAACATCTACCACAACCAAAGCATACCTGAGACCTTGTTTACCTGAAGGTAAGGGACCTATGTAGTCAATCTGCAATGTAGACCACGGACCATCTGCAGGTGCAATTCTTAGAAGTGGAGGCTTTTGTCCTTTAGGCCTAGGATTCACTTGGACACAAATGAGACATGACTGCACAACATTTTGAACAGTACCCTCCATTTTTTCCCAATAAAACTTCTCTTTGAGAATCTCCAGCAATTTCTGCTGACCCACATGACCTAAACTTTCATGATTATAGCGGGTAAATTCTGTCTGCAAGTGTTTTGGTACAACTGGAAGTAAAATTTCCTTGCATCTCATAACACATCACTCCATTTTCACAAACAAAGGGAGGTGTTATATTATCCTTACAATTCACAATGAACTGATCCTTCATCTGCTCATCTATGAATGAAGGCACATTTACTTCCTTACCTCTTACTGGTAATACCTCCATAGGTTCTGGTTCTGCCACTATTTCTCCTATCAATGCTGCTTCCTTAGCCAGAGAATCTGCCTTCTCATTCCCCAGAACAAAATCACTAGTTCCTTTGCTATGACCTGGTATCTTGACAATAGCATAATGACTAGGCTTTTTAGAAGCAAGCTCAAAAATAGTTTGCAAAACATCAACCTGAGCTAGAATTTTGTTAGATGAATCCACAAAACCTCATTTTTTCCACACAGGTAAGTAATCTATTAGTGATCTTACAACATAAGAACTATCACTATAGATAACCAAAGGACCATTGTTCTCTTTCTCATCAATTTCCAACACCTTTTTAACAGCTTCAACTTCTGCTCTCTGTGCTGAAAAATGTCCTGGCAATCTAATAGCTCGTCCTGTCTTTGGAAACCAAATGGCATATCCGGTAAAGTATTGTCCTTTCAAACAAAACCTGGAACCATCCACATACACTGGTTCATCAGTTTCCTCTGCTTCTTTCCTGAAAAGAGATGGACACTCGCCCTGAAATGTCTCAAGACATTCATGAGAGTTACCTTCATATTGCATCAACTGTGGAAGCACATATTTAGCCTTATGGTCTACTTCAATCTGTTTTGGTGACAAAGACAACAACCAATGTGCAAACCTTTGATGAGACACTCCCGGGACACCTTTTTCAAGAAGCAATTTCAATGTGGAGTGAGGAGTCTGCAGAGTAAATCTGTTGAACCCTACAATGTGTTCTGTAGCTTTAACAGCAAAATGAACTCCCACCGTTTAGCTTTTTCAGCAAAGCCCTCAATGAACTCTCTGGAAAAATTGACAAGTCCTAAAAATTGTCTCAAACCTTTAAATGTAGTTGGAACAGGCAATGCACCTACAGCTGCTACTCTTTCCTGCAAAGGTCATCTCTGCCCTGAACTGATCAAAACCCCAGAGTACTGAACCTCTGTCTTCAGTAATTGGACCTTTCTCGGATTCAATTTCAATCCTGACTCGTACAACAGATCAAACAATTCAGCTAGTAAAGTGAGATGTTCCTCTCTACTCTCTGTTGCCAACAAGATATCATCAACGTATTGTAAAATACAATCTGGTCTGGAGAATTTTGATAACACCTTTGCCAATGCCTGATGAAACACACTAGGTGACATGTGAGCTCCTTGCGGTAACCTGCAAAATACATATTGTTCATCCAGGAAAGTAAAAGCAAATTTGTACTGACAATTCCTGTCAATCTGTTTACTGAAAAAAACATTACTGACATCCAGTACAGAGAAAAACGTTGTCTTTGCATTTAATCGAGACACAATGTCAGGGGTATCAACAACAATAGGTGCCACATTTGGAGTGCATTTGTTGATCATATGCAAATCCAGAAGCATTCTGTAAGAATTGTCTAGTTTCTTTACAGCCCATAATGGAGAATTTGTTACAGAATTTGATTTGCGTATGACACCCTGTTGAAGAAGTTCTTCAATGATTTTGGACAATGGCTCGATTGAATCTGGAGGCAATTTGTACTGTTTCTGCGCTCTTGGATCTGGCCCTTCAATTTTAACTTCAACATCTTTCAAACTTCCTACCTCATTCTTTGACTGCGCCCAGAAAAACTGAAGTTTTTTCACAAATTCAACAAGAGTCAAATCATTACAATCAATTTCTGGCCAAACGGAGGCATCCTCAATTAAGTCAATAACAGCTACAGTACTGAAATCACTTGGATCTATTGTCACAGACTTTTTAGGGTACATTCCCACACGGCGTATTTGCTGCGTATTTGCTGCTGCGTATTTTATTTTCTCTGTTGAAGTCAATGGGTAGGAAAATACGCAGCACCAAATACGCAGCAAAATACGCCGTGTGGGAATGTACCCTTAAGGTTAGTACTTCTCCAAATAACCTGGTTCCCCAAATCAATGACCCAACCTCTCTCTTTCATTACATCAGCCCCCAAAATGTTCTCAGAGCTAGGACAATGCCAGATGTCAATGTTATAATCAAGTAGCCAGGAATCTCAACAAAACATTACTAGCCAATTTAGCTGCCGTATAACGTTTCCCACTAAAGCCAACAATAGTGCAAACAGGTGAGGTGGATGTGACATGCATGGATTGATTAGTAACACTCAGTAGTGTTGCTCGCGAATATTCGCAATGCGAATTTTATTCGTGAATATAGCACTATATATTCGAAATTATGAATATTCGTATTTTTTTTTTTTCACAGTACACATCACAGTGATCACCCCTCTCTGCTTCCAGCTTGTGTGGTGTAAAGAAGGCTCTAATACTACTGTGTGAGACTGGTGCACGAATTTTCGCATATGCGAAAATTTGCATACACAAATTTTCGCATACACGAATTTTTGCTTATGCAAATTTTCGCATATGCAAATTTTTGCATATGCGAAACTAAAACGCGAATATTACGAATATGCAAATTTTGTGAATATATTACGAATATTCATCATATATTCGCAAAATATCGCGAATTCGAATATGGCCTATGCCACTCAACACTAACACTCAGTTGTGCCCCTGTGTCAAGTAAGAATGTCAGATCTTTGCCTTGTAGTCTGCCTTTGACATATGGTCTCCTACAATCATCAAGTGATATAGGAGCCACATACATCAAAGATTCCGAAGTCTAATTCCTATCTAGTCATTTAGGAGGGTTTAAATGTCTCTGGACATTCTTGCCTTCACTATTTTGAGTTAGTTCCTGTACTTGTTTAATTAGTGCGGAGTAAGGTGAAGTAGATTGACTCTGCTCACCAGTAGATGGAGCTGTTGGCACTAATCCATTCTCTTTTCCAAAACTTTGTTGTTTAGGACAAGGAGAAAAATCCCTCGACCTAAGGAACAATCTGCATTGGCATCTCAAATGTCCTTTTTTACCACAATGGTAACAATTGATATTTGATCTGTACATTCTCTGTTTAGAGTTTTCATTTTTAGCAGAGTTAGCCTGAGTCTTAGGACAGTCATTAGTATGTCCATGGACAGTCGCTACCTTTACTCTCATGTTAGACACTTTTATTGATCTCCTTATGTGGTCAATAAATGTGGCTGCATCAGTCAAGGATGGTGCGTCTGATGCTAGTTTGAGTGAAACAGGATCTAAATATTTAAATTTCCTGACAAATGCTGTGATCATAATTCGTGGTTCCTCTTCATCAGGCACAGTCATGACCATTTTGTACGCCTTATCAAACTTCAACAAGAACGCAAAAGGGTCTTCTTGTGAAGTGACTTTTACATTTTCTATCAAATCAAGTGATGGAGAGGAGTCACCAGTGGTAAAAAAGATTAGTTGTTTTAACCTGTCACTGTCTGTAGCACGCACAAAACTTCCAATACCATCCTCTCTAGGTGAGTCCTGAAGTCTGTTAGCCATATGAGATGGGAGCCACAGCCGGTATATCTTATTTTTCTGCTCGTCGGTGAGATAGTACTTATCTGTGTTAGTTTCAAAAACATCAATGTTATGAAAAGCATCCATTTTGTCATTGTACTGCGGGATGTCTTTTACTATCTTGATGTGTTGGTCATGTATTTTTAGAGTTATTTTGTGGCCCTATCTTGCAATTTTCGCTTTTCTAACTCATCTCTATTTAATGCTTCTTCTGTCTCCGGATTTACTGCTGGCGGTACATAAGAATTCATCCTATGAGCACCTTTTCCTCGGGTGAGAGCGGCTACCTCTTGTGAACGTAATTTGGACACGAGTTGGTTTTTACAATCCAACTGTTGTTCATACAGTTCTAACTGCTGAGCCAAGAAATAACAATTTTGGCAGCCACCGTCATCCGAATCACATTCTATGTCATCACATGCAGTGTTACGTTGATTATCTGTTTTTTGGTTAATCATGCAAAGACTTTGTCTAGGTTGTAAATCGGCTACAATCAGGTCATTAAATTACCATATGTAAGACATTGTGAATCTTTTTCTGAACCTCATTTACACAAAATATTTTCTTATCTATCTACTTATTCTGTTCCTCACATTGTTTATACAATTCAGTCCATAGCTCCGCATTAGTTGCACAGTAAGCGAACTGAAAAGATAAATTACTTTTATTAGAATAAGAGGTAATAAAATCCATGTTTACCTGCTTCACTTGGTGGAGAAATTCCCTCGTGACTCTGGTCTGTATACTTGTAGCTTGTGTCCTGTCGCAGCAGCGTCAAGGTTCTTTTAGTAGCTTTTGTCCCGATAGGTTGCAGTGAACATGTGTTCTTCACTCTTCAACTCCCCCTCAGCAAACTAGAGGGCAAAGGTCAGGAGAAGCATCCAGGCGGCTCGCCGTATGAAGAATAATAGTCCTGCGTGCTGATTGACAAGCTTTAGGCTTTTGCGGACAAACTTCACAAGCCACTTCCAGAAATCCAAGAGTATATTTAATTTACACCAAAGAGGTTAAATACAGGCATGGAGTAAATAATGTACAAAGAAAGAGTTCCTTACATAAAATGATGGAAGATAGAAAAGTTCATATCTCCTGGTCCTTGAGCATTCCTTCATGTGTAGGAGAGATAGTGTGAGTTGTGAGGCCGGCAGAGGGAATGTTGTTGTTCTTCCTTGTGTTACCTTCTTCGTGTTACCCTCTTACTTGTTCCAAATGGCCTTCTTATATACTATTAGCTTAGGCCTCATTGGATACATAACAAGTCCTTAAATGTATAGATTCTATTTCAGTTTATGTGGTAATGCGGCCAACCTACAAATATGGTCTTAGGTTGTTTCTCCCTAATTAGTGACTAACTATAGAATATAGCTGACACCACTAAGTTGTATATTTGGAGCACTACACGTGGTTACATGTCAGCCATCTTGACTTTCACTAACCTTCAGTATATAAAATACAGTGATCTCTTATCAATGATTACATATGGTCTTATGTTAGGGGTAAGTAAGCTTTGTTAAATTTGTTAATTATGATATTACAAATGTCTTCAGGGTGAGCGTCTATACGGGACACGTGGTCTCTTCTGAATCATAACAAAATTACTAAATAACCATCGGATAGAAGAGAAATAACAATTCCGTACTATGATAGGGACGGACTGTACAAATATAAAATATTATTGGTAAATATAAGATTTAAGAACCTTTATCCTTCCAATCCACGACATATATGGGAATTTACGAGCGTGTAACTGGGTCTTCAATCCGTGTAATAATGGCGCAAAGTGTGAAGTAAAGAGATCTTGTACCAGATGTGATCAGATCTCTAGGGATTTTATACCCCGGGGAGGACAAAGAAAAGGAAAAGAATTACACCGATGTTTACTGAACCCGGGGGAGGCTGAGATATTGACGACTTCTCATATAGAAAAATGGATTTTATGATCTGAGACCAAAAATAGACGTCAAGACGGGAAACGCTGGTCTAGGGTTTGTGATAAATAAAAGTATCTGCAGCGTCTTATGTTCAGAAGAGACGATCTTCAAGGGAGACGCGCGGATCCTGTCTGATGCCTTGAATTAAAGTCTCTATAATCATAATGAGAAGGGGGCGGGGACAACACTGACGCGTTACATTCCCTATATACAACGTCAGGGACAATATTACATTTATTGTAAGTCCAGTGTGCGGAGATGAATATAAGAATAATAAATCATATAAGAAAGAAAACTTTTATTAACAATTGGTAACAAGTTTGGAGATGCAGTATATGATATATGTATAAATGTCAGATATCCTATGTACATGGATAATATATAGATGTGTTGTCTGCATCATTTACTGCTCTGAATTGGCTTCTCTCATGTGTGAGTTCTTTTATGATTAACAAGACTTGATTGTTGAGTAAAACATTTCCCACATTCTGCACATGGAAATGGCTTCTCCCCTGTGTGAGTTCGTTTATGTTCACGAAGAATTGATTTCTTAGCAAAACATTTTCCACAGTCTGTACATGAGAATGGCTTCTCCCCTGTGTGAGTTCTTTGATGGTAAACAAGAGTTGCTTTCTCAGTATAACATTTACCACATTCTGAACATGAAAATGGCTTCTTTCCTGTGTGAGTTATTTGATGTTTATAAAGAGTTGGCTTAAGAGCAAAACATTTCCCACATTCTGAACATGAAAATGGCTTCTCTCCTGTGTGAGTTATTTGATGTCTAACAAGACTTGATTTAATAGTAAAACATTTCCCACATTCTGAACATGAAAACAGCTTCTCTCCTGTGTGAGTTATTTGATGCTGAACAAGACCTGAATTAGAAGTAAAACATTTCCCACATTCTGAGCATGAAAATGGCTTCTCTCCTGTGTGAGTTCTTTGATGTACAATGAGATCGAATTTAGAAGTATAACATTTCCAACATTCTGAGCATGAATATGGTTTATATACTGTAAGAGCTTGTTGATGTCCAACACCCCTTCTGTGACTTTTATTTTGCTGAACATCCTGTGATGACTGAGAAGACAGGACCTGTATATAAGGATGAGATGACAGATCTTGGCTGTGAAGGGCTGAGGGTGTATCTGGGATAATGGAATGTTCTTCATATGTATCTTGTGTGATATCATCATCTGCTTTATAATCTGAAGATAGAAGATTCTCCTCTGATCTCCTGGTACAAGAATCTGCCAAGAATAACACAGATTTTATTATTAATATTAACCCCTTAACAACCCTTATTAACCCCTTAACAATCCTTAAGCTTTTGTGTTTTAATTTTTTCCTCCTCTCCTCATAGCTATAACTCTTATTTTTCCATCTACATTGCGTTTGAGAGCTTGTTGTTTTGTGGGACGGATCTTACATTGTATCAACTGTGCATGAAAATATAAGTCTGGTCCATACAATCACAGCGATATCTAATTTGCATAGTTTTGGTTACACTTTACTACTTTTTAAAAACAATTACAAAAAACATCTTTTGAATGTTTTTTTTATTTTATTTTTTTTACACTTTTTGGTCCTTCTATAGGACTTGTATGAGCAGTCATTGGATTGCTCATACAGATCAGTACAGTATTTACTGCATTGATCCATTAGAGCCGACCATAGACAGGCTGTATGAATAGCAGAGTCCCGGCAGAGTCCTAGCAATCATGTTATGTGCAGTAAAATTGACTTGTTCTCCTCATAGATCAGGTTGGTACGATCGGTATGTATAACAGAGCGTTATCTTTTAGGCTGGGTTCACACTACGTTTTCTCCCATACGGGAGCGCATACGGCAGGGGGGAGCTAAAAGCTCGCGCTCCCGTATGTCACCGTATGCGCTCCCGTATGTCATTCATTTCAATGAGCCGACCGGAGTGAAGCGTTCGGTCCGGTCGGCTCATTTTTGCGCCATATGCGCTTTTACAACCGGACCTAAAACTGTGGTCAACCACGGTTTGAGGTCCGGTTGTAAAAGCGCATACGGCGCAAAAATGAGCCGACCGGACCGAACGTTTCACTCCGGTCGGCTCATTGAAATGAATGACATACGGGTGCGCATACGGTGACATACGGGAGCGCGAGCTTTTAGCTCCCCTCTGCCGTATGCGCTCCCGTATGGGAAAAAAACGTAGTGTGAATCCAGCCTTACTCAGTTTTTTTTTTTATTTAAACTTATTTTAGTAAAAAGTGAGTAAAGAGCCGTACAGTGTAAGTACAGACCATGGAAGTCTATGACAAAATCCCATTCAGCACAGCATGATGTATACAGAGTGAGGACAGCTGCATAACACAGTCACTGACTACAGACACAATACAACCTAAACCGGGAACTAGAGCCTGCGCAGAACTGGTTGTTCAATCCCACTCCCGCCCGCTCCCAATGATTTTTTTTTTACCAATCCCGCCCACACCCGTAGGATGTTTGCTCCACTCCCACTAAAATGTTTGTCCAATCCCGTCCGCTAACATAGGAATGTACAGACACTAGGGTGCAATGCTCTGCACATACTCCCCATGTAAACTTTCCATTTCTATGCAGAGCACTTTTCAGTAAAAATGACACCTTAGCCGGTGGCAGGGGGAGGAGACTATTGGGAGGGGCACTCTGAGTGTGAGACCCGCAGCCATAGTGCCTGACTGCCCGCCCGCAGCAGCCTCCTGACCGTCTGCGTATTTGGAGTTGGGTCCCGCGTGATCCCAATCCCAGTGCATCCCTCTACCGGGAATTTTAAAGGTGTACTCCGCCCACAGGATAAAAAAGATAGGGGATAAGATGTCTGATTGTGGGGGTCCTACCACTGGGGACCGCCACGATCTCCCTGCAGCACCCGACGTTCTGAAAGTTTTTTTTCAGAATGCTTGGTTTGGGCGGCCGGAGATGTGACATCATGCCACGCCCCCTCCCATAGACATGAATGGAGGGGGCGTGACATAACGTCACATCCCGGCCGCCCAAACTCGGCGTTGTTAACATACTGTTTAGAATGCCGGGTGTTGCACGGAGATCACAGCTGCAGGACCCCCGTGATCAGACATCTTATCTCCTATCCTATGGGTAGGGGATAAGGTGTCTGTGGGCGGAGTAACATGTGGTGGCGCAGTATGGGAGTTATTACCAAGTACCCTTGCTGTCCTGTTGGGCAACCTCCCCTCAGTGTCCCCTGGGCCCCCCACTTGCACCTGCCCCCCCCATGAACATATGTTTACCATGTATTATACTGTGTAATGTGTGAAGAAAGCCTTGTCACTTTAGGAAAGGTTAAAGGGGTTATCGAGAAAAAAACTTTTTTTAATATATCAACTGGCTCCAGAAAGTTAAACAGATTTATAAATTACTTCTATTAAAAAATCTTAATCCTTTCAGTACTTATGAGCTTCTGAAGTTAAGGTTGTTCTTTTCTGTCTAAGTCCTCTCTGATGACACCTGTCTCGGGAAACACCCAGTTTAGCAGAGGTTTGCTATGGGGATTAAAAGGAGTAAGCTCAGGTCATATTTAAGCATATATATATATTTTTTTTTTATTTTATTTTATTTTTTTTTATAAAAAAATTTTTTAAACTAGTCATAAAAAAATATGTAAATTGGGAATCGTTTAAATCGTATTGACCTAAGAATCAAATTAGCAAAATTGCATTTTCTTTTCAGTTTCACCTCACAATCATTTTTTCAAGTTTTATAGAAGATTTTATGGAAATGAAGAAATTAAGGATTTCATTATCACGTACAGTGGATCCGGCAAAATACATGTGTGTCTATAAACAGGCGAGGAGGAAAAAATAAAAGATGTAAAAATTATAACTGGCTACATCATTAACCTGTTAAAGACCAAGGGAGTACCTGTATGCCCCGAGTCTCCTCCCTTTCTATAAAGCGGGACCACAGCCGGGACCAGTAACTAATAGCGCGTGGCACTGATCGTGGTGCCGCATGCTATTAACCATTTAGATGCAGCGTTCAAAGTTGATCGCCGCATCTAAAGTGAAACTAAACTACCCCCAGCTAGCTCAGTGGGCTGTTCTGGACCGCTGCAGTGAAATCGCGGCATCCTGAACAGCTGTAGGACACAAGGAGGGTCCCCCTACCTGCCTCCTGGTGCCGCTCGCTGAATGACTGCTCAGTGCCTGAGATCCAGGCATGAGTAGTCAAGCAGCAGAATCATTGATCAATGTTATCCTATGGGATAACAATGATCAATGTAAAAGATCAGTGTGTGCAGTGTTATAGTCCCCTATGGGATAACAATGATCAGTGTAAGAGATTAGTGTGTGCAGTGTTATAGTCTCCTATGGGATAACAATGATCAGTGTAAAAGATTAGTGTGTGCAGTGGTATAGTCCCCTATGAGATAACAATGATCAGTGTAAGAGATCAGTGTGTGCAGTGTTATAGGCCCCTATGGGATAACAATGATCAGTATAAGAGATCAGTGTGCGCAGTGTTATAGTCTCCTATGGGATAACAATGATCAGTATAAGAGATCAGTGTGTGCAGTGTTATAGTCTCCTATGGGAGTTATAACATTGCAAAAAAGAAAGTGAAAAAAAAAAAAGTGAATAAAGATCATTTAACCCCTTCCCTAATAAAAGTTTGAATCACCCCCTTTTTCCATAAAAAAAAAGTGTAAATAAAAATAAACATATGTGGTATCGCCGCGTGCGGAAATGTCCAAATTATAAAAATATTTTGTTAATTAAACCGCACGGTCAATGGGGTAAACGCAAATAAATTCCAAAGTCCGAAATATCGCATTTTTGGTCACTTTTTATATAATGAAAAAATGAATAAAAAGCGATCAAAAAGTCCAATCAATACAAAAATGGTACCGCTAAAAACTTCAGATCACGGTGCAAAAAGAATGAGCCCTCATACCGCCCCGTACGTGGAAAAATAAAAAGTTATAGGTGTCAGAAGATGACAATATTAAGCGTATACATTTTCCTGCATGTAGTTATGATTTTTTCCAGAAGTCCGACAAAATCAAACCTATATAATAGGGGATCATTATAATCGTATGGACCTACAGAATAAAGAGAAGGTGTCATTTTTACCGAAAAATTTACTGCGTACAAACGTAAACCCCCAAAATTTACAAAATGGTGGTTTTTCTTCAATTTTGTCGCACAATGATTTCTTTTCCATTTCATCATAGATTTATGGGTAAAATTACTGATGTCCTTACAAAGTAGAAGTGGTGGTGCAAAAAATAAGCCATAATATGGCTTTTTAGGTGCACATTTTAAAGAGTTATGATTTTTTAAAGGTAAGGAGGAAAAAATAAAAGTGCAAAAACAGAAAAAACCCTGGTCTTTAAGGGGTTAAAGGGTTAAAACAAAAATAAACTGGAAACTAGGTCAAACACACAGCCAGGGGTCAGGAACCAAAGCTGGTACTCCGGAATAGCCAAAGTCAGGACACCCAAAAGTCAGAACCAGGATTAGGAACCAGAGTGGATGTCAGCCAGACCAGGGTCATAAATGGAATCACAATCAGGAACAACAGTAACGCGCTTGGAGATCAGACTGCCTCTGCCCTTCCGTGGTCTTTGAACTGTTGCCGTTAAATAGCCAGGACCCAGCAGGGAAGGGGCTGGCTGATTAAAAGGTAGCCAGGGAAATAAGTAGCTGCTCAATAATAACAGCTGAGGTTTTGCTGTCTGAGAAACCAGCAGTGGAGCAAAGGAAAGGCAAGAGCCCTCACAGTACCCACCTCTAAACTAACCCTCCACATAGGGGAGCAACAGATTTGTGAAGGGATTAAGCATGAAAGGCACGGAGAAGGGCAGGAGAACGTACATCTGTAGCTGGAACCAGGACCATTCCTCTGCTCCATAGCCTTTCCAGAGGATTAGATACTGGAGGCCGCCCCTGGACATATGGGAGTCAAGGATACTGCAGACCTCATAATCCGACCCTGTCAAGGTGTAGTGAGGTGTAGTGATTGCATAACAACAACTTTAACTCCTTAAAGGAATCAAAACAATTTTCATTTTTGCAATTTTCCTCCTTATTGTTATTGATTTAAAATAAGTAATGTCATTACAAAGTACAATTGGTGACGCAAAAAACAAGTCATATGTGTCTATAGGGGGGAAATTACGTGTTATGATTTTTAGAAGATAATAATCATAACACGTAATTTCCCCCCTATAGACACATATGACTTGTTTTTTGCGTCACCAATTGCACTTTGTAATGACATTACTTTTGACCCCTATAACTAATTTTGACCCTTTTACGCACATGGCAGTACCACATTAGATTTTTTTTTTTTATTACATCATTTTATTTAAAAAAATTGGAAAAGGGGGGGGGGGGGTGATTCACATTTATTCGCTTATTTTTTTTTAAACCATTTTTTACCCCCTCACAGGGAGCTACAACATGCAATCTTTTGATTGCAAACACTGATCAATGCTATACCATAGCATAGCATTAATCAGTGTTATCAGCACTCTGCTGCTCCAGCCTGCTAAGCAGGCATGAAGCAGTAGATCACCAATGGGACGACGAGGAGGTAGGTGAGGACCCTCCCGCCGTCCAGTAAGCTGATGGGACATCACGATTTTGTCGCAATAGTCCAGATCAGCTACGCTGAGCTGCCGGGATACTTCTGGTTTTGTTTTAGACGCCGTGATAAACTTTGATTGTGGCGTCTAAAGCGTTAATGCCGGGCATCGGCCCGAACGGCCGTGCCCGGCATTAACCTTGGTTCCCGGCTGCTGATAGCAGTTGGGACCCATGGGGTTTGAAGCTTTCTCTGCTCGGGAGAACGGTTTAGACCCCGGTAATGGGAATCAGGACGTACAGGTACGCCCTGAGTCCTTTAGTGGTTAAGAATAAAATCTATACGACCTTTGAAGTCCGCATGGAGGGCGCGAGGTTAAGTCCATAGGAAACCGGGTTAACCTGTCAAAGTACGTGGTAGGGCCCAATATACAGGGGAGCCATTTTTTTGGGTAGAAGTGCAGGGAATCAAGTTGTGGGTGGACAACCATACCCTCGCCTGATCTTCAAGGAGGGTGTCACTAATTGCCTTACAGTCAGTCTGGAGCTTCTGCTACATGGACCTCTAGAGTGATCCTTGGATTTTAGTCTATGTGCTGTCAAAGCGACTTCAATAAGATTCTGCTGCACTGTGCAGACGATGGAATTTACAGATTAGACTTGTCCAGATAGACTTGTCCAGATAGACTTGTGTATTCTTTCTGCAGATTCCGCTCGGAAATACATTACAGTCTATGAGACGCCGCATTTCTGAGTGGTCCTATCGGCTATCGGAGCATTCTAATCTGCGGAATGTCGCCGTGTTTTCTCTGTGTTTTTTCTGCACTTTTTCAGCCTTTTGAACCCGGCCTTAGCCAAGATAAAAAAAATCAGGAGAAGAAGAAGAGAGCCCACCTAGCCTGTCCTAGAGATAAACATTTGTTTATTTGTTTGTTTTTAACCTCTCCTGCTCTGGACAGTTCCTGCCCTGGACAGAGATGTCAGCAGAGAGCAGTGTGGTCAGACTGAAAAGAACTACACAGCTTTCTCAGCAGCATACAGCAGCTGACGAGTACTGGAAGGCTAAAGATAATTTTAAATATTTTTTTTTTCCATCGGAGTCCATAAAAGCATATTACAACCGGTAACTGAGCAGAATCTGCATTAAGTGGTTACTACTCACCTAGGCGGTTACCTGTAGGAATGTCCTCCTTATACTGCTCATCGCCACTCACATCTGTCTCTCCTTTTATGTCTGTAGTATTAATATAGATCAGATCTACTCCTGTAGGAATGTCCTTTTTATACTGCTGATCACCGCTCACATATGTCTCTTCTTCTTCCTTTATGTCTGTAGCATTAATATAGATCAGATCTTTCTCTGTTTGAATGTTCTCCTTATACTGCTCATTACCGCTCACATCTGTCTCTTCTTCTTTCCTTATGTCTGTAGCATTAATATAGATCAGATCTTTCTCTGTTTGAATGTTCTCCTTATACTGCTCATCACTGCTCAAATCTGTCTCTTCTTCTTTCCTTATGTCTGTAGCATTAATATAGATGAACTCTTTCCCTATAGGAATGTCCTCCTTATACTTCTCATCACAGCTCACATCTGTCTCTGGAGCATTAATATTGTTTGGACCTTCTCCCTGATTCATAAGATATGGAAGAAATATTGTAAAAGTCATCAGACAGTAGGAGAAGTCACGTGGGATGTTATAGATGAGCAGGAGATGAGGAGTCATGGAGGGTGAGGGGACTGACCACAAGAGCTTCACAGCCCTTCTACAGATCATAGGGAATATCTCCATCTACCTGATCATCCTGTGGAAGAAGAGGATGTGGACACCTCTCTGGTGCTGTTCTCTTACTGGATCTGACTGTAGGGAACACATACAGAGACTGAATTCATTCTTTACATACAAATAATGAGAGGACGTGTGTATATAGTCATGTCTATTACCTGGTGATGTGAGGGGCTGCTGATCCTCCATCATGACCTGATCCTTGTACTGATCCTTGTGTCCTTCTACATACTCCCACTCCTCCAGGGAGGAATGGACCGCCACGTCCTGACACCTTATAGGAACCTGACACACAATGATACAGTCATCATCCCGACCCCTCCAGTGGTGTTACTGTATAATGTCCCAGCATTCCCAGCAGTGTCACCTCTCCAGTCATCACCAGACCCCTCCATTACTATATAATGTCCCAGCATTCCCAGCAGTGTCACCTCTCCAGTCATCACCAGACCCCTCCATTACTGTATAATGTCCCAGCATTCCCAGCAGTGTCACCTCTCCAGTCATCACCAGACCCCTCCATTACTGTATAATGTCCCAGCATTCCCAGCAGTGTCACCTCTCCAGTCATCACCAGACCCCTCCATTACTGTATAATGTCCCAGCACTCCCAGCAGTGTCATCTCTCCAGTCATCACCAGAACCCTCCATTACTGTATAATGTCCCAGCATTCCCAGCAGTGTCATCTCTCCAGTCATCACCAGAACCCTCCATTACTGTATAATGTCCCAGCAGTGTCACCTCTCCAGTCATCCCCAGACCCCTCCTTTACTGTATAACGTTCCAGCAGTGTCACCTCTCCAGTCATCACCAGACCCCTCCATTACTGTATAATGTCCCAGCAGTGTCACCTCTCCAGTCATCACCAGACCCCTCCATTACTGTATAATGTCCCAGCATTCCCAGCAGTGTCACCTCTCCAGTCATCACCAGACCCCTCCATTACTGTATAATGTCCCAGCACTCCCAGCAGTGTCATCTCTCCAGTCATCACCAGAACCCTCCATTACTGTATAATGTCCCAGCAGTGTCACCTCTCCAGTCATCACCAGATCCCTCCATTACTGTATAATGTCCCAGCAGTGTCACCTCTCGTCATCACCAGACCCCTCCATTACTGTATAATGTCCCAGCAGTGTCACCTCTCCAGTCATCACCAGACCCCTCCATTACTGTATAATGTCCCAGCAGGGTCACCTCTCCAGTCATCACCAGACCCCTCCATTACTGTATAATGTCCCAGCAGTGTCACCTCTCCAGTCATCACCAGACCCCTCCATTACTGTATAATGTCCCAGCAGTGTCACCTCTCCAGTCATCACCAGACCCCTCCATTACTGTATAATGTCCCAGCAGTGTCACCTCTCCAGTCATCACAGACCCCTCCATTACTGTATAATGTCCCAGCAGTGTCACCTCTCCAGTCATCACCAGACCCCTTCATTACTGTATAATGTCCCAGCAGTGTCACCTCTTCAGTCATCACCAGACCCCTCCATTACTGTATAATGTCCCAGCATTCCCAGCAGTGTCACCTCTCCAGTCATCACCAGACTAATCCATTACTGTATAATGTCCCAGCAGTGTCACCTCTCCAGTCATCACCAGACCCCTCCATTACTGTATAATGTCCCAGCAGGGTCACCTCTCCAGTCATCACCAGACCCCTCCATTACTGTATAATGTCCCAGCAGTGTCACCTCTCCAGTCATCACCAGACCCCTCCATTACTGTATAATGTCCCAGCAGTGTCACCTCTCCAGTCATCACCAGACCCCTCCATTACTGTATAATGTCCCAGCATTCCCAGCAGTGTCACCTCTCCAGTCATCACCAGACCCCTCCATTACTGTATAATGTCCCAGCAGTGTCACCTCTCCAGTCATCACCAGACCCCCTCCATTACTGTATAATGTCCCAGCAGTGTCACCTCTCCAGTCATCACCAGACCCCTCCATTACTGTATAATGTCCCAGCAGTGTCACCTCTCCAGTCATCACCAGACCACTCCATTACAGTATAATGTCCCAGCAGTGTCACCTCTCCAGTCATCACCAGACCCCTCCATTACTGTATAATGTCCCAGCAGTGTCACCTCTCCAGTCATCACCAAACCCCTCCATTACTGTATAATGTCCCAGCAGTGTCACCTCTCCAGTCATCACCAGACCCCTCCATTACTGTTTAATGTCCCAGCAGAGTCACCTCTCCAGTCATCACCAGACCCCTCCATTACTGTATAATGTCCTAGCAGTGTCACCTCTCCAGTCATCACCAGACCCCTCCATTACTGTATAATGTCCCAGCATTCCCAGCAGTGTCACCTCTCCAGTCATCACCAGACCCCTCCATTACTGTATAATGTCCCAGCAGTGTCACCTCTCCAATCATCACCAGACCCCTCCATTACTGTATAATGTCCCAGCAGTGTCACCTCTCCAGTCATCACCAGACCCCTCCATTACTGTATAATGTCCCAGCAGTGTCACCTCTCCAGTCATCACCAGACCCCTCCATTACTGTATAATGTCCCAGCAGTGTCACCTCTCCAGTCATCACCAGACCCTTCCATTACTGTATAATGTCCCAGCAGTGTCACCTCTCCAGTCATCACCAGACCCCTCCATTACTGTATAATGTCCCAGCAGTGTCACCTCTCCAGTCATCACCAGACCCCTCCATTACTGTATAATGTCCCAGCAGTGTCACCTCTCCAGTCATCACCAGACCCCTCCATTACTGTATAATGTCCAGCAGTGTCACCTCTCCAGTCATCACCAGACCCCTCCATTACTGTATAATGTCCAGCAGTGTCACCTCTCCAGTCATCACCAGACCCCTCCATTACTGTATAATGTCCCAGCAGTGTCACCTCTCCAGTCATCACCAGACCCCTCCATTACTGTATAATGTCCCAGCATTCCCAGCAGTGTCACCTCTCCAGTCATCACCAGACCCCTCCATTACTGTATAATGTCCCAGCAGTGTCACCTATCCAGTCATCACCAGACCCCTCCATTACTGTATAATGTCCCAGCATTCCCAGCAGTGTCACCTCTCCAGTCATCACCAGACCCCTCCATTACTGTATAATGTCCCAGCAGTGTCACCTATCCAGTCATCACCAGACCCCTCCATTACTGTATAATGTCCCAGCATTCCCAGCAGTGTCACCTCTCCAGTCATCACCAGACCCCTTCATTACTGTATAATGTCCCAGCAGTGTCACCTCTCCAGTCATCACCAGACCCCTCCATTACTGTATAATGTCCCAGCAATGTCACCTCTCCAGTCATCACCAGACCCCTCCATTACTGTATAATGTCCCAGCATTCCCAGCAGTGTCACCTCTCCAGTCATCACCAGACCCCTCCATTCCTGTATAATGTCCCAGCAGTGTCACCTCTCCAGTCATCACCAGACCCCTCCATTACTGTATAATGTCCCAGCAATGTCACCTCTCCAGTCATCACCAGACCCCTCCATTACTGTATAATATCCCAGCAGTGTCACCTCTCCAGTCATCACCAGACCCCTCCATTACTGTATAATGTCCCAGCATTCCCAGCAGTGTCACCTCTCCAGTCATCACCAGACCCCTCCATTACTGTATAATGTCCCAGCAGTGTCACCTCTCCAGTCATCACCAGACCCCTCCATTACTGTATAATGTCCCAGCAGTGTCACCTCTCCAGTCATCACCAGACCCCTCCATTACTGTATAATGTCCCAGCAGTGTCACCTCTCCAGTCATCACCAGACCCCTCCATTACTGTATAATGTCCCAGCAGGGTCACCTCTTCAGTCAGCACCAGACCCCTCCATTACTGTATAATGTCCCAGCAGGGTCACCTCTCCAGTCAGCAGCTCCATCATCTTGTTGATGAGTTCTAGGATCTTCTGTTCATCCATTTCCTCATGTATCAGGGAGTGAGGTGGGGGCCCCGGGATTGGGCTCAGGGTTCTTCCCCATCCTTCACACACAGGGGCCTGACAGCGCCCACTAGAGGACTTCTTCACTACTGTGTAATCCTATGTATGGTAAGACACATTAATATCACTACATACATTCCCAGAATCCCTCACCTCTCCAGTCATATCCATCTGTTATTACATAGGTAAGAATGAGGTCATGTGACATCACTCCCAGAATCCCTCACCTCTCCAGTCATATCCATCTGTTATTACATAGATACGAATGAGGTCATGTGACATCACTCCCAGAATCCCTCACCTCTCCAGTCATATCCATCTGTTATTACATAGATAAGAATGAGGTCATGTGACATCACTCCCAGAATCCCTCACCTCTCCAGTCATATCCATCTGTTATTCCATAAATAAGAATGAGGTCATGTGACATCACTCCCAGAATCCCTCACCTCTCCAGTAAGCCGGAAGAGTATCTGTAGGGTGAGGTTTATGATCCTGTCGGCCATCTTGTTCCTGTCTCTCTCCATGGTTGATGGGTCATCCAGGAGAATTCTCTTATATAGAAGATATCAGCAGAGGATCCTGGATTGGAGAAACCTGAAGGGAAGAAGAGGAGACGATGATAAACCGCACCAGATTCTATGGAGAAATAAAATCCATTTCCTGGAGATAATCTGGGGAAACATCTGAGGAGACATTATAGTCACAATGATTTCGGATGAGTTCTCCTCTATGATGACGTCCTCGGAAATTTACCAGAAAATCTTTCAGAATCTTTGGCGGCAAAGAATCAAATACAGAAGAACAAACACCGAGAACACGAAAAGAAAGACAAGAAGGTAAATGTAAAGAAAAGAGAAGGAAAAGGGAGGATAGAGGGTGAAGGGAAACAAGGGGGGAGGAGCATAAGGCGGGAATGGACGACCAATCACATGACCCAGCAATATAGCAGAGAACACGCTGGAGGACACAACAGGACGGCGACTCCACAGGATCCTGGAATCACATCCACGGGGGCCACGTCTGGTAGAATCTATCATGAGACTCATGGATGGCGACTAATCTATCACCTTGGACACCAGAGCCGGAGGAGATGGGAAGATTTATAGGATGTGGGAGATGAAGGGTTAATGTATCATTTTACTGTATTTTAGCTATAGATCAATGTCTGTCCCCTCCCCCAGAGAGAGGAGAAGATGTCTGGGGGCGGAGTCACCTTTATAGGGGTTCATTGTGTCACGTCACAGCCACACCCCCTCGTGATGTCACAGCCACACACCCTCGTGATGTCACAGCCACACCCTCTCCTGATGTCACAGCCACACCCCTCATGATATCACAGCCACACCCCCTCGTGATATCACAGCCACACCCCCTCGTGATATCACAGTCACACCCCTCGTGATGTCAGATCTCCATAAACCTCCTTCTACAAGATGGCGGTGGCCGGGGAGACATGTGGACACCGCGGGGAGAGAACCAGAAGGAGAAGAAGAACCTGACATATTAGAGGTAAAGACATAACAGGAATAGGGCCACAAGGACAGGAGGGCGGGGCTTCTAGCTGGGGGCCAACTGGGCGGAGATATAGGAAATGAGTAAAGATGGCGGAATAACACAAACAGCAGCAGAAACAAGACAATATATTAACCCTTCTCTCACCAGGAGCAAAGATAAAATAATATTATAGTAATAAACACAAAAATACATAAAAATAATCCCCAAAGGAGAAATCACAGGATGAGGGGATCGGCCTCTATATAGGGAGGGGGTGCGATTAACCCTTGTAAGGTTTTATTGTCAGTACAATGCATGGGTCATACCAGTGTGCGGGGGGAGGAATATACCATCTGTGCTGCTGGAGGGACGTAAGAGAATCCTGACAGGGAGAGAACACACATACCTGTATCTGTAGAGGAGCCGTGTACTTACAGGACCTGCGATGATGTCACCGTCATGTGATCAGTCACATGATCGGGGGCTGCTGCTCTAGGCTCATCTGCTCAGTGTATACAGTACTCTACTGTCACATGACCATTATCACAGGTCCTTCAACTACAATCTCTTCTACCCTGCACTGCTCAGCCCCGCCCACTACTGTCACATGATCCTCCCCACAGGTCCTTCAGCCACAGTCACTTATTCACTGCTAAACTTTGCCCCCCCCCCCCCCCAAATGTACTGGTCACATGACATCATCACAGGTCCTACACCTCCAGCATGTAGCAGATACAGAGCAGGTCCTGGTGGGGCAGTCACTGCTGTTGTGTTGTGTGTGGAGATCTCTCAGAGCAGCAGCCCCTGATCATGTGACCCCCTCCTCCTCCATGTGACAGATCACATGACGGTGACATCATCGCAGGTCCTGTAAGCACACGGTTCCTCTACAGATGCAGGTATGTATGTCCCACCATCAGATCAGGATTATTGGGGATGTTATTAACCCATAAAGGACTAGTGCAGTGAAAAATAACATCCCCTTTTCAAAGTATAGGGGATACGTTATAGATTGCGGGGGTCCAACTGCTGGGATCCCCCACGATTTCCTGTACGGGGGACCAGCAGTTCACAGGAAGCAGGCGATCTGACCCCCAGAGGAAGCCGCTGCCGAAGCTCCCCCTCCATGTATTTCTATGGGATACATGGGGGGGGGGGGGGGGGCATTTTTGCCGCCACTCTGTGCAGGGGTTGGCTCGCCCCCTTCCTGCGGACTGTCGTGGCCCCTTACAAGAGATTGCAGGGGGTCCCAGCAGTCAGACCCCCGCAATCTATAACTTGTCCCCTATCCGTTGGTTATTTTTTACTACAGAACTCCATTAAGAACATGCGGTACATTTACACCCTGCGCCCCATATGGGATTTAGAGCTTAGGAGCTATAAGAAGCCAGGACTCCCCACTAATGATTAACCCATTAAAGGGGTACTCTGCTGCCCCAGTGTTCTGAATGCTTGGAGCGGGGGTTGTGCTGGCACAACCACGCCCCTCGTTCCGTCACACCCTCTCAATGCAGATCTATGGAAGGGGCGTGTTTGTATAGTGAAGGGCTGCAGGTCACCTCCCCGCCCATCCTGTCATCTGGTTAATTTCTTCTCTGGGTATTAGCCATTTCTTCCATACAGCAATCTAAGATGGCCGTCATTGTGGTCCCGGTAGCTGCTTCTACCTCCTTCCTTACGGCCGCACACGAGGCACAGTGGTAACATATGGTCTCTCCTCAGAGGCTTCTCCCTTAGCCTTCTCTGCTTGGGGCCCCTCTGTTCCATCCCCTTTATCACAAACAACGTGTTCCAGATGAAAAGGGTCCATAACGTGGGCACCTGGAGGGACAACATCCACGTCAGGATTCAAACTCCCGACATAGTGTCGTCCCAACCCTGGAAACCAGATTGGCTTTCTGCCCAGGTTCTGGACAATTATGTAACATTCCGGGACAATAATTCCCAGTGTGATGCGGATCCATTCAACTATGATCCCACCAAAGCTTTATGTGAACAAAAGTACAAAAAGCGAAGAGAAGTGTCATGTGACCGTGTCACAAAAGTCTTTACACCCCTGAGGGGAGGCACAATGGTTTGTTCGCAGTGGGATACATACAATGAAGGAATATCAGGTCTAGATGTCCTCAGTCCACTATTAGAGAAGGTGAGATGAGGTAAAGCCGCTCGCAATAAGCGTATACGTATGTATATAATAGAAGGTGATAATGTGAGGAAATCCTTGGGATTAGTGGGAGGCAGAAGGTCTCGATCCTGTGTGGAAATATCCCAGATGGATGATCCCATTATCAATGATTCCAGTGCGGTGTCACCAAATCCCTTATATGTGTAACTGTTCATTGTCTGGAGTCCTGATATTTGGCGCCCTCCAGTGGTCAGGGTAAACACCTAGTTGGCATCAGAAAAACTGACTATAGTTAAAATAGGATGGTAAGAGAAGGTGTGTGACATAGGACAGTGACCTCCTGACCTCCGACCATGACAGGTCACATCTACTGGATGATGAAGAGTCCTCAGACACTTTGTCCACCATTTCCCTCTTCTCACCACTCGCGGCTTCTGGTATTACCTGGATAACATGGACGGTGGATTCCTGTCTCCATATTCTACCCATCCCCCATGACTCCGCCCCAGACTATGATGGATCCCCTGACTAGGTTTACAGCCTCCATGATTGTGACTATAATGTCTCCTCAGATGTTTCCCCAGATTATCTCCAGGAAATGGATTTTATTCCTCCATAGAATCTGGTGCGGTTTATCATCGTCTCCTCTTCTTCCCTTCAGGTTTCTCCAATCCAGGATCCTCTGCTGATATCTTCTATATAAGAGAATTCTCCTGGATGACCCATCAACCATGGAGAGAGACAGGAACAAGATGGCCGACAGGATCATAAACCTCACCCTACAGATACTCTTCCGGCTTACTGGAGAGGTGAGGGATTCTGGGAGTGATGTCACATGACCTCATTCTTATCTATGTAATAACAGATGGATATGACTGGAGAGGTGAGGGATTCTGGGAGTGATGTCACATGACCTCATTCTTATCTATGTAATAACAGATGGATATGACTGGAGAGGTGAGGAATTCTGGGAGTGATGTCACATGACCTCATTCTTATCTATGTAATAACAGATGGATATGACTGGAGAGGTGAGGGATTCTGGGAGTGATGTCACATGACCTCATTCTTATCTATGTAATAACAGATGGATATGACTGGAGAGGTGAGGGATTCTGGGAGTGATGTCACATGACCTCATTCTTATTTATGTAATAACAGATGGATATGACTGGAGAGGTGAGGGATTATGGGAGTGATGTCACGTGACCTCATTCTTATCTATGTAATAACAGATGGATATGACTGGAGAGGTGAGGGATTCTGGGAGTGATGTCACATGACCTCATTATTATTTATGTAATAAAAGATGGATATGACTGGAGAGGTGAGGGATTCTGGGAATGTATGTAGTGATATTAATGTGTCTCTCCATACATAGGATTACACAGTAGTGAAGAAGTCCTCTAGTGGGCGCTGTCGGGCCCCTGTGTGTGAAGGATGGGGAAGAATCCTGAACACAATCCCGGGGTCCCCACCTCACTCCCTGATACATGAGGAAATGGATGAACAGAAGATTCTAGAACTCATCAACAAGATGATGGAGCTGCTGACTGGAGAGGTGACCCTGCTGGGACATTATACAGTAATGGAGGGGTCTGGTGATGACTGGAGAGGTGACACTGCTGGGGATGCTGGGACATTATACAGTAATGGAGGGGTCTGGTGATGACTGGAGAGGTGACACTGCTGGGACATTATACAGTAATGGAGGGGTCTGGTGATGACTGGAGAGGTGACACTGCTGGGACATTATACAGTAATGGAGGGGTCTGGTGATGACTGGAGAGGTGACCCGGCTGGGACATTATACAGTAATGGAGGGGTCTGGTGATGACTGGAGAGGTGACACTGCTGGGACATTATACAGTAATGGAGGAGTCTGGTGATGACTGGAGAGGTGACACTGCTGGGACATTATACAGTAATGGAGGGGTCTGGTGATGACTGGAGAGGTGACACTGCTGGGACATTATACAGTAATGGAGGGGTCTGGTAATGACTGGAGAGGCGACACTGCTGGGGATGCTGGGACATTATACAGTAATGGAGGGGTCTGGTGATGACTGGAGAGGTGACAGTGCTGGGACATTATACAGTAATGGAGGGGTCTGGTGATGACTGGAGAGGTGACACTGCTGGGACATTATACAGTAATGGAGGAGTCTGGTGATGACTGGAGAGGTGACACTGCTGGGACATTATACAGTAATGGAGGGGTCTGGTGATGACTGGAGAGGTGACACTGCTGGGACATTATACAGTAATGGAGGGGTCTGGTGATGACTGGAGAGGTGACACTGCTGGGACATTATACAGTAATGGAGGGGTCTGGTGATGACTGGAGAGGTGATACTACTGGGACATTATACAGTAATGGAGGGGTCTGGTGATGACTGGAGAGGTGACACTGCTGGGACATTATACAGTAATGGAGGGGTCTGGTGATGACTGGAGAGGTTACACTGCTGGGACATTATACAGTAATGGAGGGGTCTGGTGATGACTGAGAGGTGACACTGCTGGGACATTATACAGTAATGGAGGGGTCTGGTGATGACTGGAGAGGTGACACTGGGACATTATACAGTAATGGAGGGGTCTGGTGATGACTGGAGAAGTGACACTGCTGGGACATTATACAGTAATGGAGGGGTCTGGTGATGACTGGAGAGGTGACACTGCTGGGACATTATACAGTAATGGAGGGGTCTGGTGATGACTGGAGAGATGACACTGCTGGGACATTATACAGTAATGGAGGGGTCTGGTGATGACTGGAGAGGTGACACTGCTGGGACATTATACAGTAATGGAGGGGTCTGGTAATGACTGGAGAGGCGACACTGCTGGGGATGCTGGGACATTATACAGTAATGGAGGGGTCTGGTGATGACTGGAGAGGTGACAGTGCTGGGACATTATACAGTAATGGAGGGGTCTGGTGATGACTGGAGAGGTGACACTGCTGGGACATTATACAGTAATGGAGGAGTCTGGTGATGACTGGAGAGGTGACACTGCTGGGACATTATACAGTAATGGAGGGGTCTGGTGATGACTGGAGAGGTGACACTGCTGGGACATTATACAGTAATGGAGGGGTCTGGTGATGACTGGAGAGGTTACACTGCTGGGACATTATACAGTAATGGAGGGGTCTGGTGATGACTGAGAGGTGACACTGCTGGGACATTATACAGTAATGGAGGGGTCTGGTGATGACTGGAGAGGTGACACTGGGACATTATACAGTAATGGAGGGGTCTGGTGATGACTGGAGAGGTGACACTGCTGGGACATTGTACAGTAATGGAGGGGTCTGGTGATGACTGGAGAGGTGACACTGCTGGGACATTAAACAGTAATGGAGGAGTCTGGTGATGACTGGAGAGGTGACACTGCTGGGAATGCTGGGACATTATACAGTAATGGAGGAGTCTGGTGATGACTGTAGAGGTGACACTGCTGGGACATTATACAGTAATGAAGGGGTCTGGTGATGACTGGAGAGGTGACCCTGCTGGGAATGCTGGGACATTATACAGTAATGGAGGGATCTGGTGATGACTGGAGAGGTGACACTGCTGGGAATGCTGGGACATTATACAGTAATGGAGGGATCTGGTGATGACTGGAGAGGTGACACTGCTGGGACATTATACAGTAATGGAGGGGTCTGGTGATGACTGGAGAGGTGACACTGCTGGGACATTATACAGTAATGGAGGGGTCTGGTGATGACTGGAGAGGTGACACTGCTGGGACATTATACAGTAATGGAGGGGTCTGGTGATGACTGGAGAGGTGACACTGCTGGGACATTATACAGTAATGGAGGGGTCTGGTGATGACTGGAGAGGTGACACTGCTGGGAATGCTGGGACATTATACAGTAATGGAGGGGTCTGGTGATGACTGGAGAGGTGACACTGCTGGGACATTATACAGTAATGGAGGGGTCTGGTGATGACTGGAGAGGTGACATTGCTGGGAATGCTGGGACATTATACAGTAATGGAGGGGTCTGGTGATGACTGGAGAGGTAACACTGCTGGGACATTATACAGTAATGGAGGGGTCTGGTGATGACTGGAGAGGTGACACTGCTGGGACATTATACAGTAATGGAGGGGTCTGGTGATGACTGGAGAGGTGACACTGCTGGGAATGCTGGGACATTATACAGTAATGGAGAGGTCTGGTGATGACTGGAGAGGTGACACTGCTGGGACATTATACAGTAATGGAGGGGTCTGGTGATGACTGGAGAGGTGACACTGCTGGGACATTATACAGTAATGGAGGGGTCTGGTGATGACTGGAGAGGTGACACTGCTGGGACATTATATAGTAATGGAGGGGTCTGGTGATGACTGGAGAGGTGACACTGCTGGGACATTATACAGTAATGGAGGGGTCTGGTGATGACTGGAGAGGTGACACTGCTGGGACATTATACAGTAATGGAGGGGTCTGGTGATGACTGGAGAGGTGACACTGCTGGGAATGCTGGGACATTATACAGTAATGGAGGGGTCTGGTGATGACTGGAGAGGTGACACTGCTGGGACATTATACAGTAATGGAGGAGTCTGGTGATGACTGGAGAGGTGACCCTGCTGGGACATTATACAGTAATGGAGGGGTCTGGTGATGACTGGAGAGGTGACACTGCTGGGACATTATACAGTAATGGAGGGGTCTGGTGAGGACTGGAGAGGTGACACTGCTGGGACATTATACAGTAATGGAGGGGTCTGGTGATGACTGGAGAGGTGACACTGCTGGGAATGCTGGGACATTATACAGTAATGGAGGGGTCTGGTGATGACTGGAGAGGTGACACTGCTGGGACATTATACAGTAATGGAGGGGTCTGGTGATGACTGGAGAGGTGACACTGCTGGGACATTATACAGTAATGGAGGGGTCCGGTGATGACTGGAGAGGTGACACTGCTGGGACATTATACAGTAATGGAGGGGTCTGGTGATGACTGGAGAGGTGACACTGCTGGGAATGCTGGGACATTATACAGTAATGGAGGGGTCTGGTGATGACTGGAGAGGTGACACTGCTGGGACATTATACAGTTAAGGAGGGGTCTGGTGATGACTGGAGAGGTGACATTGCTGGGACATTATACAGTAATGGAGGGGTCTGGTGATGACTGGAGAGGTGACACTGCTGGGAATGCTGGGACATTATACAGTAATGGAGGGGTCTGGTGATGACTGGAGAGGTGACACTGCTGGGACATTATACTGTAATGGAGGGGTCTGGTGATGACTGGAGAGGTGACATTGCTGGGACGTTATACAGTAATGGAGGGGTCTGGTGATGATTGGAGAGGTGACACTGCTGGGACGTTATACAGTACTGGAGGGGTCTGGTGATGACTGGAGAGGTGACACTGCTGGGACATTATACAGTAATGGAGGGGTCTGGTGATGACTGGAGAGGTGACACTGCTGGGAATGCTGGGACATTATACAGTTATGGAGGGGTCTGGTGATGACTGGAGAGGTGACACTGCTGGGACATTATACAGTAATGGAGGGGTCTGGTGATGACTGGAGAGGTGACACTGCTGGGACATTATACAGTAATGGAGGAGTCTGGTGATGACTGGAGAGGTGACACTGCTGGGACATTATACAGTAATGGAGGGGTCTGGTGATGACTGGAGAGGTGACACTGCTAGGACATTATACAGTAATGGAGGGGTCTGGTGATGACTGAAGAGGTGACCCTGCTGGGACATTATACAGTAATTGAGGGGTCTGGTGATGATTGGAGAGGTGACACTGCTGGGACATTATACAGTAATGGAGGAGTCTGGTGATGACTGGAGAGGTGACACTGCTGGGACATTATACAGTAATGGAGGGGTCTGGTGATGACTGGAGAGGTGACACTGCTAGGACATTATACAGTAATGGAGGGGTCTGGTGATGACTGAAGAGGTGACCCTGCTGGGACATTATACAGTAATTGAGGGGTCTGGTGATGATTGGAGAGGTGACACTGCTGGGACATTATACAGTAATGGAGGGGTCTGGTGATGACTGGAGAGGTGACACTGCTGGGAATGCTGGGACATTATACAGTAATGTAGGGGTCTGGTGATGACTGGAGAGGTGACACTGCTGGGACATTATACAGTAATGGAGGGGTCTGGTGATGACTGTAGAGGTGACACTGCTGGGACATTATACAGTAATGGAGGGGTCTGGTGATGACTGGAGAGGTGACACTTCTGGGACATTATACAGTAATGGAGGGGTCTGGTGATGACTGGAGAGGTGACACTGCTGGGACGTTATACAGTAATGGAGGGGTCTGGTGATGACTGGAGAGGTGACCCTGCTGGGACATTATACAGTAATGGAGGGGTCTGGTGATGACTGGAGAGGTGACACTGCTGGGACATTATACAGTAATGGAGGGGTCTGGTGATGACTGGAGAGGTTACACTGCTGGGACATTATACAGTAATGGAGGGGTCTGGTGATGACTGAGAGGTGACACTGCTGGGACATTATACAGTAATGGAGGGGTCTGGTGATGACTGGAGAGGTGACACTGGGACATTATACAGTAATGGAGGGGTCTGGTGATGACTGGAGAAGTGACACTGCTGGGACATTATACAGTAATGGAGGGGTCTGGTGATGACTGGAGAGGTGACACTGCTGGGACATTATACAGTAATGGAGGGGTCTGGTGATGACTGGAGAGATGACACTGCTGGGACATTATACAGTAATGGAGGGGTCTGGTGATGACTGGAGAGGTGACACTGCTGGGACATTATACAGTAATGGAGGGGTCTGGTAATGACTGGAGAGGCGACACTGCTGGGGATGCTGGGACATTATACAGTAATGGAGGGGTCTGGTGATGACTGGAGAGGTGACAGTGCTGGGACATTATACAGTAATGGAGGGGTCTGGTGATGACTGGAGAGGTGACACTGCTGGGACATTATACAGTAATGGAGGAGTCTGGTGATGACTGGAGAGGTGACACTGCTGGGACATTATACAGTAATGGAGGGGTCTGGTGATGACTGGAGAGGTGACACTGCTGGGACATTATACAGTAATGGAGGGGTCTGGTGATGACTGGAGAGGTTACACTGCTGGGACATTATACAGTAATGGAGGGGTCTGGTGATGACTGAGAGGTGACACTGCTGGGACATTATACAGTAATGGAGGGGTCTGGTGATGACTGGAGAGGTGACACTGGGACATTATACAGTAATGGAGGGGTCTGGTGATGACTGGAGAGGTGACACTGCTGGGACATTGTACAGTAATGGAGGGGTCTGGTGATGACTGGAGAGGTGACACTGCTGGGACATTAAACAGTAATGGAGGAGTCTGGTGATGACTGGAGAGGTGACACTGCTGGGAATGCTGGGACATTATACAGTAATGGAGGAGTCTGGTGATGACTGTAGAGGTGACACTGCTGGGACATTATACAGTAATGAAGGGGTCTGGTGATGACTGGAGAGGTGACCCTGCTGGGAATGCTGGGACATTATACAGTAATGGAGGGATCTGGTGATGACTGGAGAGGTGACACTGCTGGGAATGCTGGGACATTATACAGTAATGGAGGGATCTGGTGATGACTGGAGAGGTGACACTGCTGGGACATTATACAGTAATGGAGGGGTCTGGTGATGACTGGAGAGGTGACACTGCTGGGACATTATACAGTAATGGAGGGGTCTGGTGATGACTGGAGAGGTGACACTGCTGGGACATTATACAGTAATGGAGGGGTCTGGTGATGACTGGAGAGGTGACACTGCTGGGACATTATACAGTAATGGAGGGGTCTGGTGATGACTGGAGAGGTGACACTGCTGGGAATGCTGGGACATTATACAGTAATGGAGGGGTCTGGTGATGACTGGAGAGGTGACACTGCTGGGACATTATACAGTAATGGAGGGGTCTGGTGATGACTGGAGAGGTGACATTGCTGGGAATGCTGGGACATTATACAGTAATGGAGGGGTCTGGTGATGACTGGAGAGGTAACACTGCTGGGACATTATACAGTAATGGAGGGGTCTGGTGATGACTGGAGAGGTGACACTGCTGGGACATTATACAGTAATGGAGGGGTCTGGTGATGACTGGAGAGGTGACACTGCTGGGAATGCTGGGACATTATACAGTAATGGAGAGGTCTGGTGATGACTGGAGAGGTGACACTGCTGGGACATTATACAGTAATGGAGGGGTCTGGTGATGACTGGAGAGGTGACACTGCTGGGACATTATACAGTAATGGAGGGGTCTGGTGATGACTGGAGAGGTGACACTGCTGGGACATTATATAGTAATGGAGGGGTCTGGTGATGACTGGAGAGGTGACACTGCTGGGACATTATACAGTAATGGAGGGGTCTGGTGATGACTGGAGAGGTGACACTGCTGGGACATTATACAGTAATGGAGGGGTCTGGTGATGACTGGAGAGGTGACACTGCTGGGAATGCTGGGACATTATACAGTAATGGAGGGGTCTGGTGATGACTGGAGAGGTGACACTGCTGGGACATTATACAGTAATGGAGGAGTCTGGTGATGACTGGAGAGGTGACCCTGCTGGGACATTATACAGTAATGGAGGGGTCTGGTGATGACTGGAGAGGTGACACTGCTGGGACATTATACAGTAATGGAGGGGTCTGGTGAGGACTGGAGAGGTGACACTGCTGGGACATTATACAGTAATGGAGGGGTCTGGTGATGACTGGAGAGGTGACACTGCTGGGAATGCTGGGACATTATACAGTAATGGAGGGGTCTGGTGATGACTGGAGAGGTGACACTGCTGGGACATTATACAGTAATGGAGGGGTCTGGTGATGACTGGAGAGGTGACACTGCTGGGACATTATACAGTAATGGAGGGGTCCGGTGATGACTGGAGAGGTGACACTGCTGGGACATTATACAGTAATGGAGGGGTCTGGTGATGACTGGAGAGGTGACACTGCTGGGAATGCTGGGACATTATACAGTAATGGAGGGGTCTGGTGATGACTGGAGAGGTGACACTGCTGGGACATTATACAGTTAAGGAGGGGTCTGGTGATGACTGGAGAGGTGACATTGCTGGGACATTATACAGTAATGGAGGGGTCTGGTGATGACTGGAGAGGTGACACTGCTGGGAATGCTGGGACATTATACAGTAATGGAGGGGTCTGGTGATGACTGGAGAGGTGACACTGCTGGGACATTATACTGTAATGGAGGGGTCTGGTGATGACTGGAGAGGTGACATTGCTGGGACGTTATACAGTAATGGAGGGGTCTGGTGATGATTGGAGAGGTGACACTGCTGGGACGTTATACAGTACTGGAGGGGTCTGGTGATGACTGGAGAGGTGACACTGCTGGGACATTATACAGTAATGGAGGGGTCTGGTGATGACTGGAGAGGTGACACTGCTGGGAATGCTGGGACATTATACAGTTATGGAGGGGTCTGGTGATGACTGGAGAGGTGACACTGCTGGGACATTATACAGTAATGGAGGGGTCTGGTGATGACTGGAGAGGTGACACTGCTGGGACATTATACAGTAATGGAGGAGTCTGGTGATGACTGGAGAGGTGACACTGCTGGGACATTATACAGTAATGGAGGGGTCTGGTGATGACTGGAGAGGTGACACTGCTAGGACATTATACAGTAATGGAGGGGTCTGGTGATGACTGAAGAGGTGACCCTGCTGGGACATTATACAGTAATTGAGGGGTCTGGTGATGATTGGAGAGGTGACACTGCTGGGACATTATACAGTAATGGAGGAGTCTGGTGATGACTGGAGAGGTGACACTGCTGGGACATTATACAGTAATGGAGGGGTCTGGTGATGACTGGAGAGGTGACACTGCTAGGACATTATACAGTAATGGAGGGGTCTGGTGATGACTGAAGAGGTGACCCTGCTGGGACATTATACAGTAATTGAGGGGTCTGGTGATGATTGGAGAGGTGACACTGCTGGGACATTATACAGTAATGGAGGGGTCTGGTGATGACTGGAGAGGTGACACTGCTGGGAATGCTGGGACATTATACAGTAATGTAGGGGTCTGGTGATGACTGGAGAGGTGACACTGCTGGGACATTATACAGTAATGGAGGGGTCTGGTGATGACTGTAGAGGTGACACTGCTGGGACATTATACAGTAATGGAGGGGTCTGGTGATGACTGGAGAGGTGACACTTCTGGGACATTATACAGTAATGGAGGGGTCTGGTGATGACTGGAGAGGTGACACTGCTGGGACGTTATACAGTAATGGAGGGGTCTGGTGATGACTGGAGAGGTGACACTGCTGGGAATGCTGGGACGTTATACAGTATTGGAGGGGTCTGGTGATGACTGGAGAGGTGACACTGCTGGGACATTATACAGTAATGGAGGGGTCTGGTGATGACTGGAGAGGTGACACTGCTGGGACATTATACAGTAATGGAGGGGTCTGGTGATGACTGGAGAGGTGACACTGCTGGGACATTATACAGTAATGGAGGGGTCTGGTGATGACTGGAGAGGTGACACTGCTGGGAATGCTGGGACATTATACAGTAATGGAGGGGGTCTGGTGATGACTGGAGAGGTGACACTGCTGGGACATTATATAGTAATGGAGGGGTCTGGTGATGACTGGAGAGGTGACACTGCTGGGAATGCTGGGACATTATACAGTAACACCACTGGAGGGGTCGGGGTGATGACTGTATCATTATGTGTCAGGTTCCTATAAGGTGTCAGGACGTGGCGGTCTATTTCTCCATGGAGGAGTGGGAGTATGTAGAAGGACACAAGGATCAGTGCAAGGATCAGGTCATGATGGAGGATCAGCAGCCCCTCACATCACCAGGTAATAGACATGACTATATACACACGTCCTCTCATTATTTGTATGTAAAGAATGAATTCAGTCTCTGTATGTGTTCCCTACAGTCAGATCCAGTAAGAGAACAGCACCAGAGAGGTGTCCCCGTCCTCTATTTCCACAGGATGATCAGGTAGATGGAGATATTCCCTATGATCTGTAGAAGGGCTGTGAAGCTCTTGTGGTCAGTCCCCTCACCCTCCATGACTCATCATCTCCTGCTCATCTATAACCTCCCACGTGATTTCTCCTACTGTCTGATGACTTTTACTATATTTCTTCCACATCTTATGAATCAGGGAGAAGATCTCAACAATGTTAATGCTCCAGAGACAGATGTGAGCGGTGATGAGCAGTATAAGGAGGACATCCCGACAGGAAAAGATCTGAACAATGTTAATGCTACAGATATGAAGGAAGAAGAAGAGACAGATGTGAGCAGTGATGAGCAGTATAAGGAGGACATTCTGACAGGAAAAGATCTGAACAATATTAATGCTACAGATATAAAGGAAGAAGAAGAGACAGATGTGAGCTGTGAGGAGCAGTATACGGAGCACATTCCGACAGAAAAAGATCTGTACAATATTAATGCTACAGATAGGGAGGAAGAAAAAGAGACAGATGTGAGCGGTGATGAACAGTATAAGGAGGACATTCCTACAGGTAACCGCCCAGGTGAGTAGTAACAATTTAATATAGAGAAGAGTCACAGATTCTTCTGCTGTAATAATTGTGTAGAATTCTTTAATCTCTCTGTCCTGTCTCTTCCTGTATATTCTTCTATTCAGCCAAAATGTAAACTAATGTGATACTACAGCTGGAATATGGACAAGAAATATCCCTATGTGTACGAGGCCATCACACCCGCTCCTATAGACTTGCACTGAGGGGGCACGGTGTGACATGATGACCCCCGCAGCCCACACCCAGCGTTTGGAACTAAATGTTCTGACCGCTGGGGCAGTGGAGTACCCCTTTAATCTCCCTGTCCATTCTCCCTCTGCGGCAGAACAGCTCAAGTCCATGTATCAGGGATCTCGAAGAGCTTTTGTCTTTCACTATTCTAATTGACACTAGGTTCCGAAAGAGAGAGAGAGAGATCACCATTTTGGGACCCTTTTGAGGAGGCCTTCTGTCAGATTGTCACCTTGCCTTTCATGCCCCCCTCACGCCTCCATCGCCTCCCATGCCTCCCTCACCTCTTATGCCTCCCTCACCTCCCATGCCTTCCTCGCCTCTTATGCCTCCCTCGCCTCTTATGCCTCCCTCGCCTCTTATGCCTCCCTCGCCTCCCATGCCCCCCTCGCCTCCCATGCCCCCCTCGCCTCCCATGCCCCCCTCGCCTCCCATGCCCCCCTCGCCTCCCATGCCCCCCTCGCCTCCCATGCCCCCCTCGCCTCCCATGCCTCCCTCGCCTCCCATGCCTCCCTCGCCTCTTATGCCTCCCTCGCCTCTTATGCCTCCCTCACCTCCCATGCCTCCCTCACCTCTTATGCCTCCCTCACCTCTTATGCCTCCCATGCCTCCCTCGCCTCTTATGCCTCCCTCACCTCCCATGCCTCCCTCACCTCTTATGCCTCCCTCACCTCTTATGCCTCCCATGCCTCCCTCGCCTCTTATGCCTCCCTCACCTCCCATGCCTCCATCACCTCCCATGCCTCCAACACCTCCCATGCCTCCATCACCTCCCATGCCTCCATCACCTCCCATGCCTCCATCACCTCCCATGCCCCCCTCGCCTCCCATGCCTCCCTCACCTCTTATGCCTCCCATGCCCCCCTCGCCTCCCATGCCTCCCTCACCTCTTATGCCTCCCATGCCTCCCTCGCCTCCCATGCCTCCCTCGCCTCTTATGCCTCCCTCGCCTCTTATGCCTCCCTCACCTCCCATGCCTCCCTCACCTCTTATGCCTCCCTCACCTCTTATGCCTCCCATGCCTCCCTCGCCTCTTATGCCTCCCTCACCTCCCATGCCTCCCTCACCTCTTATGCCTCCCTCACCTCTTATGCCTCCCATGCCTCCCTCGCCTCTTATGCCTCCCTCACCTCCCATGCCTCCATCACCTCCCATGCCTCCATCACCTCCCATGCCTCCATCACCTCCCATGCCTCCCTCGCCTCCCATGCCCCCCTCGCCTCCCATGCCCCCCTCGCCTCCCATGCCCCCCTCGCCTCCCATGCCTCCCTCACCTCTTATGCCTCCCATGCCCCCCTCGCCTCCCATGCCTCCCTCACCTCTTATGCCTCCCATGCCTCCCTCGCCTCTCATGCCTCCATCACCTCTCATGCCTCCATCACCTCTCATGCCTCCATCACCTCTCATGCCTCCATCTCCTCTCATGCCTCCATCACCTCCCATGCCCCCCTCGCCTCCCATGCCTCCCTCGCCTCTTATGCCTCCTCGCCTCCCATGCCCCCCTCGCCTCCCATGCCCCCCTCGCCTCCCATGCCCCCCTCGCCTCTTATGCCTCCCTCACCTCCCATGCCCCCCTCGCCTCCCATGTCTCCCTCACCTCTTATGCCTCCCTCACCTCCCATGCCTCCCTCGCCTCTTATGCCTCCCTCACCTCCCATGCCCCCCTCCCTTGCCTCCCTCGCCTCCCATGCCCCCCTCGCCTCTTATGCCTCCCTCGCCTCTTATGCCTCCCTCACCTCCCATGCCTCCCTCGCCTCTTATGCCTCCCTCACCTCCCATGCCCCCCTCGCCTCCCATGCCTCCCTCGCCTCCCATGCCCCCCTCGCCTCTTATGCCTCCCTCACCTCTTATGCCTCCCTCACCTCCCATGCCCCCCTCGCCTCCCATGCCTCCCTCGCCTCTTATGCCTCCCTCACCTCCTATGCCTCCCTCGCCTCTTATGCCTTCCTTGATCATATAGTGACGGGATAATTCTACCGTACTGATACTGAATAAAACCCCTGTACGCTGACCACTATCACCCTAACCTCTTAAGGACGCAGGGTGCACCCGCTCCCGTGCTGTAACACAGGGTCGGGCCCGGCACCTAGCAATGACCGGGACCCGTGGCTAATACCGGACATCACTGATTGCGCTGATGCCCGGTATTAACCCTTTAGACGCGGCGATTAAAGTTAATTGCCGCATCTAAAATAAATAAATAAATGCTTCCGGGCAGCTCAGTCAGGCTGATCGGGGACACTGTGGTGAATCCGTGATGTCCCGATCATTTTAACCGTATGGAACTACAGAATAAAGAGAAGGTGTCTTTTTTACCCAAAAATGTACTGCGTAGAAACAGAAGCCCCCAAAAGTTACAAAATAGCGTTTTTTATTTTATTTTATTTTGTCCTACAAATATCTTTTCACCATAGATTTTTGGGTAAAATGATTGATGTAATTACAAAGTACAGCTGGTGGCACAAAAAAACTGTGCAAATACAGAAAAACGTTGAGTCCTTAAGGGGTTAAATCCATTTCCACCTTAAAGGGGTACTCCAGTGGAAAAACATTTTTAAAAAATCATCTGGTGCCATAAAATTATACAGATTTGTAAATGACTTCTATTATAAAATCCTAATCCTTCCAATACTTATCAGCTGCTGTATGCTCCACAGGAAGTTTTTTTTATTTTTGCACTTTCGTTTTTTCCCTTATCACCTTCTAAAAATCATAATGCGTTCAATTTTGCACCTACAGACCCACATGAGGCTTGTTGTTTTTTGTGTCACCAATCGTACTTTGTAATCACAGCAATTATTTTATAACATAATCTGCGGCGAAACAAAAAAACTTTGCTTGTGGGGTGAAATAAAAAAAAAAACGCCAAATTGCCTCTTTCTAGGGCTTCCGTTTTTACGCCGTGCACTTTTTGGTAAAAATAACACCTTATCTTTATTCTTTAGGTCCAGACGGTTACAAGGATACCCAATTTAAATAGGTTTTATTTTATTTTACTACTTTACAAAATTCATGCACCAACATTAATATGTTTAAAATTCTCCTCTTTTGAGCTCCATAACTTTTTTTTTTCTTCCGTATACGCGTCTGTATGAGGGTCATTTTTTGCGCCGTGGTCTGTAGTTTTTATCGGTACCATTTTTTTTAAATGGGACTTTTTACCGCAATTTATTAATATTTTTATGGTATATGAAGTGACCAAAAATGCACAATTTTGGAATTTGGTATTTTTTTACGTGTACGCCATCGGCCGTGCGGTTTGGCCAACCTTATATTCTAATAGTTCGGACATTTATGCACACGGCGGTACCACATGGGATTTTTTATTTATTTATTTTTTTATTACATTTATTTAAAAAAAATGTAAATGGGGGATTCAAACTTTAATTAGGGGAGGGGCTTATTCACATGTATTAACTTTTTTTTTTTTTTTGCCCCCATAGGGGACTATTACCTGTAATCTTCTGATACCGATCAGTGCTATGCCATAACATTGATCATTGTTATCAGTGCTCTGTTGCTTCAGTCTTGGAGTAATAGAACACTGATCAGACGGCGAGGAGGCAGGTAAGGGCCCTCCCACCGTCCTCTCAGCTGATCGGGACATCAGGATTTTGTGGTGATAAAGGAATAAAAGGGATGAATAATTGCACCACATCATGACCACCACCATTACCACCATATAGTGACGGGATAATACTGCCATACTGATGCTGAATAATACCCCTGTACACAGACTAATATCCCCCCATACAGTGCCCCCAGCTCTATACAGGCGCTGCAGACCATATAAGTGATTACAGTGCAGTTACATGTAGTGAATCATAGGGGGCGTCTTCCTGAAGTCGTTCTCTTTCCCTTTCGTCCCCACAGAATCTGCCGGAGAAACCTGTTAGGCACCGCACGTTTCCAGCACGTTTCCCAATTCTTTCCTCAGTGCCCTAAATAGTGTAGATAATGCCAGGATGAAGGCAGATAATGGCGGTAGGTAGATAGCGTTGGTAGGTAGACTGTGTAGGTAGGTAGTGGTGGTAAGTAGATAGATCGTTTTACCACAAAAACAAAAATAATACATCATTTGTGTCTTCCATTCTTATGCAGAGCACTTTTCGGTACAAATGACGTCATCTATATTGTGTCCAAACAATGACATCGATACCCAATATATATAGGTTTTGTATTATTGGATTATATTATTATTGGATTATATTGTATTATAACTTTTTGTAATTTTTCTGTAATATTTCTGCCCCCCCCCCCCCCCCATAACACTTTATTTTCCTGTATGAGGGATCGTTTTTATTTGCACCGTGATCTGTAGTTTTTGTATAGATTGTTCTTTTGTTTCGCTTTTTATATATTTTTTTTCTCTGCTATTTTTTACATTTGCGCCATTCACTGTGCGGTTTAATTAACAACATTATATTGTAATAGTTCAGATATTTACACCAAATATGCAAAAATGTTTATTTTTGTTTACATTATTTTATTCCAAAAATGGGAAAAGGAAGAGTGGGGGGGGGGGGGTGTAATCAAACTTTTATTAGGGGAGGGGATTTTTCACATTACAGTTTAAAAAAAATATATATTTTATTTACTATTTTTTATGCTATAAATCAGTGATCTGAAACCTAAGGCTCTCTGCCTGCTGCAAAACTACAACTCCCAGCATGTTGCACTATATAGTAGTATAGGTCCTGGTACAACATGCTGGGAGTTGTAGTTTCGGGTCGGCTGCAAAGTCAGAGGCTGTGTCAAGGAATGCTGGGAGCTGAAGTTTTTTACTACATCACCCAGCATGCCCTGATACAGCCTATGGCTCTGCAGCTGCCCCAACCCAAAACTACTCCCAGCATGTTTCACCATATACTAGTATAGTAAAAGTAATGGTGCAACATGCTGGTAGTCGCGGTTTTGGGTCTGCTGCAGAGGTATAGGCTGTATGAGGGCATGCTGGGTGTTGTAGTTGGTAACTGCCACTCCCAGAATTCTTTGACTCTCAGCATTTGTGACATCGCACATTCCCGCCCCCCCACGCCCCCTCCAATAGACTTACATTGATAGGGCGTGGCTTGACGTTACGAGGGGCATAACCGTGACATCACGACCCCCGCAGCCCGAGCCCAGCGTTCATAACAAAATGTTTTGAATGCTAGAGCAGTGGAGTGCCCCTTTAAGGGGTTACAAAGTAGTAAAACATAACAAAATTATGTATGAGTATTGTGATCGTATTCACCTGAGAAATAATTTTACCGCACAGTGAATGAAGGAAAAAATGTTATGGCAAAATAAGAGTTTTGTCTCTAAGTGGAAAGCTTCAATTTCCTGAGTTGTTAAGGGGTTAAAATAAAATCTGTGTTATTCTCTGCAGATTCTTGTAGCAGGAGATCAGAGGAGAATCTTATATCTTCAGATTATAAAGCAGATGATGATATCACACAAGATACATATGAAGAACATTCCATTATCCCAGATACACCCTCAGCCCTTCACAGCCAAGATCTGTCATCTCATCCTTATATACAGGTCCTGTCTTCTCACTCATCACAGGATGTTCAGCAAAATAAAAGCCGCAGAAGGAATGATGGACATCAAAAAGCTAATACAAGGGAAAAGCCAGTGTCATGTTTAGAGTGTGGGAAATGTTTTACTTATAAATCACATCTTGTTAGACATCAAAGAACTCACACAGGAGAGAAATCATATTCATGCTCAGAATGTGGAAAATGTTTCACTCAGAAATCAAATCTTATTGAGCATCAAAGAACTCACACAGGAGAGAAGCCGTTTTCCTGTTCAGAATGTGGAAAATGTTTTACTCATCAAAAAAGTCTTATTAGACATCAAAGAACTCACACAAGGGACAAGCCATTTTCATGTTCAGAATGTGGGAAATGTTTTACTTTTAAATTAGAACTTCTTGTACATCAAAGAACTCACACAGGGGACAAGCCATTTACATGCTCAGAATGTGGAAAATGTTTTACTCATCAGCAAAGTCTTATTAGACATCAAAGAACTCATACAGGGGAGAAGCAATTTTCATGTTCAGAATGTGGGAAATATTTTCCTTTTAAATCAGGTCTTGTTAAACATCAAAGAACTCACACAGGAGAGAAGCCATTTTCATGCTCAGAATGTGGGAAATGTTTTCCTTTTAAATCATGTCTTATTAGACATCAAAAAACTCACACAGGGGACAAGCCATTTTCATGTTCAGAATGTGGGAAATGTTTTCCTTTTAAATCAGGTCTTGTTAAACATCAAAGAACTCACACAGGAGAGAAGCCATTTTCATGCTCAGAATGTGGGAAATGTTTTACTTTTAAATCAGGTCTTATTAGACATCAAAAAACTCACACAGGGGACAAACCATTTTCATGTTCAGAATGTGGGAAATGTTTTACTTTTAAATCAGATCTTGTTGTACATCAAAGAACTCACACAGGAGAGAAGCCATTTTCATGTTCAGAATGTGGAAAATGTTTTACTCATCAACTAAGTCTTATTAAACATCAAAGAACTCACACAGGGGACAAGTCATTTTCATGTTCAGAATGTGGAAAATGTTTTACTTGGAAATCAGATCTTGTTCGACATCAAAGAGCTCACACAGGGAAAAAGCCATTTTCATGTTCAGAATGTGGAAAATGTTTTGCTTTGAAATCATATCTTGTTCAACATCAAAGAACTCACACTGGAGAGAAGCCATTTTTATGTTCAGAATGTGGAAAATGTTTTACTGGGAAAACATATCTTGTTCTGCATCAAAGAACTCACACAGGGGAGAAGCCATTTTCATGTTCAGAATGTGGAAAATGTTTTACTAGGAAATCAGATCTTGCTCAACATCAAAGAACTCACACAGGGGAAAAGCCATTTTCATGTTCAGAATGTGGAAAATGCTTTATTTTGAAATCATATCTTGTTCAACATCAAAGAACTCACACAGGGGAGAAGCCATTTTCATGTTCAGAATGTGTTAAATGTTTTACTAAGAAAACATATCTTGTTCAACATCAAAAAACTCACACAGCGGGGCATGGCTTGGATGGTGAACTGAGTGGTCGCACTCCACTGTGATACCACGGGCCCGACCAAATTTCACCCTGATTTCACCTCCTGAGGGCCCTCACTTACCCCCTCTGTGGTCCGGTGGCATAGCAGAAGCAGTGTGGCAGTGGCGGGCGCAGCTTGGAGACTGACCGGAGCGGGAGCGGAGCAGAAGCTGTGTTTGAGTTACTTGAGTCCTTGCTACTACTCACCTGTTAGTGTTTAGGGTCTAGGCCTGCACAAGTTCCTAGGGTTAGGCAGGGATTTATTTTTTTTGGGGGGGGGGCTTGTTTTTGCTTAAACTTGCATTTGTTTTTGTTGTCTATGTCTGTTGGTTGGTCGTCTGGTTGGTGTTTTTGTCTGTGGTATGTGTGGTGTGTGTGTTCCCGGAGTTCCTCAGGTGGTGGTGTTGTGTCCCAGGTACAATCTTATTTCTACTCAGACCTTTTTGTGGGAGAAGTGGAGCTCTCCGGTTTATAGTGTTTATTCTGCTGCTTGCTTGGTTGGGTGTATATTATGGGTTCCCTTAGATTAGTGAGCTGGAATGTTAGAGGCCTTAACTCCAAATTTAAGAGGGCCCTTTGTTTGGACTTCATTAAAAAGCAATCCCCACATCTGATTTGCTTACAGGAAACATCTAACTGGTCAGAAAATACTTTCCCTTAAGAGGGCATGGATAGCGAGGGGCTGACACTCTACCTATTCTTCCTCTGCAAGGGGATTGTCTATCTTGGTTACTAAATCCCTTCCCCAGGTCATTGATCAAGTGGCCTGTGATCATTTTGGTAGGTTTGTGATTATCCGGTGTTCCCTACGTGCCTTTAGTTTTCATTTGGTATCCGTATATGTCCCCCCTCCGTTTCATGTCGCTGTCTTAGACTGTATTAAGTTCAAATTGTTAACGTTTCTCTCTTTGCCTGTTCTCCATTTAGGCGACTTTAATGTGGTCCCTGATCCCAGTGTTGATCGTACCGGAGCAGCTGATTTGGGCTGTCATGGCCTTAATAATTGGAGTGTGGCGTTGTCCCTTACTGAGGTTCGGCGCTGGAAGCATCCGTCTGACCCCATATTCTCCTTCTAAACAGCGGTGCATAAATCGTTCTCCAGGATAGATCTGGCGTATGCCTCCTCTGACCTTCTTCCTCTGGTAAGAGAGGTCCTGTACACCACTAGGGGGATCTCTGACCACTCAGCTCTTGTTCTGTCCCTGAACCTAGGCCCTTGTCACTCCTCTAGGGTCTGGCGGATGCACCCTGGCTGGCTGCGGGAGGAGGTGGTGACTGCGTCCTTGCTAGAAGCCCTTACCTGTTTTTGGGAACATAATAGAGCCCACCCTGACAAGTAAGTCCAATGGGATACTTATAAAGCGCATGTACGGAGCAGTTCATGGCGGGGGTGGCTGGGCAGCGGCAGGTGTGTACGGCCAGGGAGAGAGCATTGCAGGTTGAGATTGGGGTTCTGGAGGCTGAGGTGGTGAAGACCCTTCCCCTGAGGCTGAACATAAATGGTTGACTGCCCAAAGGGCCCTCCTGATCCTTCAGAGGGAGAAGATTCAAAAGAGATTGGTGGACAGGGAGGCAGCATTATTTGAATTTGGGGATAAGAACGGCAAGTTGCTGGCGTATTTGGCCAGGGAGAGTAGGCCAATGGTGGCTATACCCTGTATTAGGGGGGTTAATGGGTCTCTGGTTTCTGATCCTGTTGGTATTAATACTGTGTTTCGTGACTTCTATAGGGATCTTTATACCTCCCGCATACCCACTGTTCCAGATGGTTTAGTGCCCTTCTTTTGGAGTTTGCCTCTAACTCCATTGACAACGGCCCAGGTGGCCAAGTTAGATGCCCCCTTTTCTGGTGAGGAACTTTCTTTATCTATTGCTTCTTTGCAGTTGGGGAAAACTCTGGGACTGGATGGCATGATTGGAGACTGGTACAGGGCGAATGAGGAGCTGCTGATACCTATATTACTGAATTTTTTTTTTATGTGGCCTTGGAGACTGGGAGACTGATTCTTTCCAAACCGGGAAAGGATCCTACGATTCCAGATTCTTATAGACCTATTTCCCTCCTTAATGTTGATATCCAAATTTTGGCTAAAATCTTGGCAAATCGGTTACATAAGGTTATAGCCGCTATCATCCATCCTGACCAAACAGGCTTGATGCCAGGGAGGGATACTGACATTAACGTCCAGCGGTTGCACCTTAACATTGCTGCAGCGGAAGGGGAGGCCTCGGGGTAATATGTTGTTAGCTTAGATGTCTATAAAGCTTTTGATTCGGTGGAATGGTTGTATCTGAGGGGTGTTTTGGGAGTCCTTTGGTTTGGGGCATGGGTTCGATTGTTGTATGACAGTCCCAGGGCTAGGGCAAGAACTAATCTGGAGGTCTCTGAGATCTTTCAGCTAGGTAGGGGTTCCAGGCAGGGATGGCCACTTTCTCCCTTTTTGTTTGCCTTAGCAGTTGAGCCTTTGCTTTACTTGACGAATGTCCAGGGCTCCCTGAGGGCTTTGTTTTCACTTCTGGCTGAATTTAGCTCCTTTTCTGGGCTCCAGGTTAACTGGGCTAAGTCTTCCCTGATGCCTTTGTCGGTGACAATGGATCATGTTCTGTCTCTTCCTCATGGGTTGCAGACGGTTAATCAATTTCGGTATTTTGGAGTAGAGATTTCTGCGTGTGTGACTGATTATGTGGGGCTCAATCTGGAACCAGTGTTGTTGCCAGTGACAACTAAATTACAAGCTTGGTCTCCGTTGCCTCTCTCCCTGGCTGGCCGGATTCATATTTTTAAAATGGTGCATTTACTTAAATTTCTATATCTTTTCCATTTATCTCCAGTGATTCCCCGCAAGAGTTTTTTTTTACGAGGCTGAGTGGCGCTTTGAGGTCCTTCTATTGGCAGGACAAATCACCGTGGTTGGGTCAGGCGCTGCTTCAGGCGTCCAAACAGAGAGGGGGGTTGGCTGCTCCTCACATACATAATTACTTCCTAGCGTCTCAGTTGGTGTATGCTGCCTGGTGGATCGACCTGGATCTGGAAAACGCCTCTACTGTTCTTGCAGGAGCTCTTTTGGGTTTGTATGAAACTCTGATACTTCCAAACTGTTGATCCCTCTGAGAACTGGGGCTGAGGTGTGGTCGGTGGTCTCTAGATGCTTTCCGTTGCCGATCCTGTCCCCCAGAGCACCTCTGTGGGGAAACCCTCATTTTGAGCACCTGCAGGGGTTGGAGGCGGCCGGATTCTGGAGCGGTCATGGAGTCAAGTTTGCCATGCATTTGTTTGGGGAGTCTCCCTCTTTCCAGGAACTATGTGACCACTATTATCTCCCAGTTTCGGTACTTCCAGCAGAGACATGCGGTGAGGGCGCAGTTTGGCTCTCTTGGCGTGACTCCAGACTTTTCTGATGTGGAGCTGCTTCTGGGTACCACTGACCTCCCTAAACCCCTGACTCAGGGATATGCATTGGTACAGTCGGCAGGTCCAAATCCGTTTGAGTTGGCTTTTGTTAAATGGGTGGGGGATATTCCTGATTTGACAGACGGACAAAGGCGAGAAGTGACAAAAACCTTTTACCCCACGGTGGTGAGCGCTAGAGATTTACTTATTCAGATTCATTTTATGTTTGTACTATACTCCGGTTAGGTTTGTTCCGTATTGGGGTCTCCTCCTCAAATTCTTGTTTCCGGTGTAATGCAGATGTGTGCTCCCTTTTACATGCGATGTGGAGCTGCCCTTGTGTGGAACCCTTCTGGAGGGAAGCGATTGACGGATCACTTAGAATTCCCCTATGAGTTCTCCCCAGTGGTTTGTCTGATAGGGGTCATTAATGATCTGGCCTCTGGCTCCCATAGGCGCCTTCTCATTCGCTTTTTTATTGTTTTGTGCAGGGAAGGTTCTGATTATGACCTGAAAAGATACTTCCCCCTCCCCCATTACATGGTGGTTTAACTTGGTAAACAGGTATATACGTTATACAAGACACTGTACATTAGTCGCAATTGCCCCAAGAATTTTGATAAGGTTTTGATGCCCTGGCTCCTAATTGGTGAGTCGGTAGTCCTCCCAGAGCGGGTCATCTCTCCTTGATAGTCTGGCAGATATTATCTTGGACTAGAACTGGAGGGGTGCTCCGGGAGTGTGAGTGAGTGTGTGGTTGTCTACTGTTCTGTCTATTGTCTTGACATCAGTCGGGTGCGGATTTCTTGACTGCCTACCCATGTGTAGCTATGTTACCTGAATTTACTTATGCAATTGGAGGAGATTGTGGGAGTTTTGTACTTCTGGTAATTCTTTGTCTTTTTTTTTTTTTTTTTGGTTTTCAATAACAGAAAGAATTTGTAACATACACAGAAGGAAAATAAAGTACAATTATTTCCAGAGAAATCAAATGAGCAGTCGACGTTTTACTGTAAAAACTAGTAATGTCCTACTAAAGAACAGTCCAAAAGAGACAATACGGAGGTAGCTGACATAGTCACTAGGGATCGGCACGGCCGATCTTATCGGCCGATATTCACGGTTTTCCCCGTTATCGGTATCGGCTTCTAACCTGCCGATAATGCGCAAAACAAGGTGTGCGCACGAATCGCGGGACTTCAGTCCCGGCCCTGAACTTCGGGCCGGGACTGAAGTCCCGCGATTCGTGCGCACGCCCTGTTTTACCGTGCGGCGCAATCTAGTTGTGTAACCCTTTGCAAATACATCTGACAGGATGGTGGAGCGGGAGCTGTCCGCTGTCCCGCTCCTCCACTCCCTCACCTTTCTCATGCTGCTTCCATCTTGCAGTGGGAGTGAGAGCCGCGGGGACGCCATCCATGGCAGGCCGACGTGATGACATAACATCATTGCGCCGGCGCCCAGAGATCACGTCGCCGCAGCTCTCACTCACAGTACTAGAACGTACCAGCGTGTGAGAAAGGTGATCGCTGCTCTGCTCGGGCGCTGTATGGATGGACGGGCAAATTATCAGTGAGGGGGGCAAATATAAGTGAGGGGCACATGTGAGGAGGGCATTATCTGTGGGGTCACCGGACGGTGTATTATTTATGAGGGGCACATGACAAGGGGGGATTATATGTGGGGGCACATGACAGCCCCCCCCGTCATGTGCCCATATAATGCCCCCTGTCCTGTGCCCCTCACATATAATGCCCCCTGTCCTAGACCCTCAGGGGGCATTATATGTGAGGGGCACAGGACAGGGGGCATTATATGTGAGGGGCACATGACAAGAGCCCCCTTGTCATGTGCCCATATAATGCCCCCCTGACATTTGCCCCTCACTTATAATGCCCCATTATGTGCCCCTCACTTATAATACCCCCTGTCCTGTGCCCCTCACATATAATACCCCCTGTCCTGTGCCCCTCACATATAATGCCCCCTGAGGGGGCAGTACAGGGGGCATTATATGTGAGGGAAACGTGGCAGGGGCATTATATGTGAGGGGCACAGCACAGGGTGCATTATATGAAATGGGCACAGGACAAAGGGCATTATTATGTAGGGGGAACAGGAGGGGTTATAGTTATTATATGTGGGGGCACAGGATGGGGCATTACTACTATATATGAGGGGCACAGAGTGTTTTGCATTTCAGAGGTATAGGCTGGTATTTATCATTGTAGGTGTAAGTGAAGCATTTATCATTGTAGGTGTAAGTGAAGCATTTTTCTACACCTTTTTTTTGTGTGCTGGTAATGTGTAGGAGCACAAAACTTATTAAAAGGTAGCAGAGCATTTGAAATTTTGTGCAGGTCACATTTCAGAAATTTCTCTCTTCACATACACCAAAAAGCCTGGGCTAGTGAAGTTTTAGAGACTTTTTTGTGGCTTTGCACCTTTTTTTGCGCCTATTCACAAAAAAGCGCAGTTCATAATACTAGGGATGCACCGATATATCGACGGCCAATACATATCGGCCGAAAATAGCTATTTCGGCAAAATGCCGAAACAACTAAAAAAGTGCCGATAATGACCACCTCCCCTGCCCGCCCACAGCACAAGTTACAAACACTGCCAGTGGCAGAGGCACTCGTGGGCGGTGCAGGGGGGGCCGGCCGCAACATCTGGGGGTGGGGGGGGGGGTGGGGTTTTGCGCTCTCCGGGATAGGATTAGGAATACTTCTTTTTATGTGCCCGGGCCGGCTCCTGTGTGTGGCTGCAGGCGGGGGCCGGCCAGAGCATATAAAAACTAATACTGTGTACTAAAAACCAGGGGGCATCCAGCTGTCCGGGCATGCTGGGAGTTGTAGTTTCACAACAGCTGGAGGCCCCCTGGTTTTTAGTATCCAGTATTAGTTTTTATATGCTCTGGCCGGCCCCTGCCTGCAGCCACACACAGGAGCCGGCCCGGGCACATAAAAAGAAGTATTCCTAATACTATCCTGGCCATCCCTGTGTCCCGAAAAATCTTTTCGGGACATAAGGATGTCCGGCGGTCACTCACCATTCCCCGGCGTCCTCCCGCGATCCTCCTTCGGTCCTTCGCTTCTCCGCCTCTATGGTCGTACGCACGGGACGTCACTGACGTCCCGTGCGTACAACCATAGAGACGCAGGAGGACCGCAGGATCGTCGCAGGAGAACGCACGCCGGCCGGGGCCTGGTAAGTGACCGCGTCATCTTCTTCAGTATTCCGGTCACCGCTCCTCCGGTCCCGGCACCGGCACCTACTGCTATGGTCCATAGGCCATAGCAGTAGATGTGACCCCGGGCCGGTGGAGCGGTGACCGGAACACTGTGGGGGCAGCAGTACAGACATACAGCCTCCAGCCATACACTGTATATGGCTGGAAGCTGTATGTCTGTGGGGTGGGGGGAGCTGTCTACTGGGGGGAGCTGCCTACTATTGTGGGGGGGAGCTGCCTAATATTGTGGGGGGAGCTGCCTAATATTGTTGGGGGGGGAGCTGTCTAATATTGTGGGGGGGGAGCTGTCTAATATTGTTGGGGGGGAGCTGCCTACTATTGTGGGGGGGGAGCTGCCTACTATTGTGGGGGGGAGCTGCCTAATATTGGGGGGGGGGGGGGAGCTGCCTAATATTGTTGGGGGGGAACTGCCTGATATTGTTGGGGGGAGCTGCCTGATATTGTTGGGGGGAGCTGCCTAATATTGTGGGGGGGGAGCTGCCTAATATTGTGGGGGGGGAGCTGCCTAATATTGTGGGGGGGGGGGAGCTGCCTAATATTGTGGGGGGGAGCTGCCTAATATTGTTGGGGGGAGCTGCCTAATATTGTGGGGGGGGGGGGAGCTGCCTAATATTGTGGGGGGGGGAGCTGCCTAATATTGTGGGGGGGGGGAGCTGCCTAATATTGTGGGGGGAGCTGCCTAATATTGTGGGGGGAGCTGCCTAATATTGTTGGGGGGGAGCTGTCTAATATTGTTGGGGGGGAGCTGCTTAATATTGTGGGGGGGGGAGCTGCCTAATATTGTGGGGGGGAGCTGCCTACAAATGTGGGGGGAGCTGCCTAATATTGTGGGGGAACTGCCTACTATTGTGGGGGAACTGCTGACCTAATGTGGGGGGGAGCTGCCTAAAAATGTGGGGGGAGCTGCCTAATTTTGTGTGGGAACTGCCTACTATTGTTGGGGGGAGCTGCCTACTATTGTGGGAAACCTGCCTACTATTGTGGGGGAAATGCTGACCTAATTTGGGAACCTGCCTACTGTTGTGGGGGAGCTGCCTACTATTGCGGGGGAGCTGCCTACTATTGCGGGGGAGCTGCCTACTATTGCGGGGGAGCTGCCTACTATTGCGGGGGAGCTGCCTACTAATGTGGGGGAACTCCCGACCTAATGTGGGGGAGCTGGCAATCTAATGTGGGGGAATCTAATCTTATCTAATGAGCGGAGCACTGCATTTTACCAGAAGACGGGGAGAAGTCATTTTCGGTATCGGTATCGGTTTCGGCCGGACATTTTTTTTTATTTCGGTTTGGTTTCGGTTCTGAAATTTCCATTTCGGTGCACCTCTACATAAAACCTTTCCATATGTGTATTGCCAAAATCATTGGATTGCAACTCAAGCACAAAAAAAGGCACAAATAAACCCTGCTTGCGCCTTTTTTGCACCATATTTAGACACAAAAAAAAACCAGTTTAAAGACAATTATACATGTCGACCATAGTGTATATTATAAAGGAATTTTTGTGGTAGTATGGTTTTTATGGGCCACAATACATTACGGTATTGTATTCAGAGGGTGCATGGCAAGATTATATTCAGAGAGCACAGTATGTGGTAGTATTGTAATCAAGAGGGTACAGTGTGTTGTAGTAATATATTCAGAGGGTTCAGTGTGTAGTGGGTCAATAGTAGTATTATCTGTACTGCTCCAATAAGTAAAAGGCTAATAGCATCCCAGTATGTACTGACTGGGTGAGCATGGCAGGAGTACGACTGCTGACAGCATTTACACTCCTATCAGCATCAGTAACGGCCAGGTACATGCTGGGATCTCATATTATTCATATTAATATTGATATTGTTTTTTCTTCATCCTCAACTTACTCCAAACCTCACTGTAGCTTGTTGTAACCCTCTTCTTTCAATGCAGATGGATGCACAAAGAAACAGTAAAAGTACAATTTGGGACTATTTTAGTGAACCCTTCCCAGGACATGCAAAACCAATGTGAGCATGGGATCTGCAACTGCAAAAACAACGAATACATCCAATCTTTGGACCCATCTAAGAATTCATCATGTTGAATTATTTAATGGAGCACGGAAAAAAAATGAAAAGGAATCATGTGAAACACCAACTCTATTCCAGACAAACATAAAAGACCTATTTCAGAAACGCACAAAGTGGCAAAAGTCTGATGAAAGATCCCAACTTCTGGACAGGGCAATCACAGAGATGATGGTTACGGATAACCAGCCATTTACAATGGTGTCTGACTCTGGCTTTAAGCGCTTGATGTCCATAGTTGAGCCAAGGTACACACTGAAAAATTAAAAGTTTTACAGAACCGAAATGCTGCCAAAGATTCATCAGAAGGTGATTCAGAAAGTAAAAACACTATTACAACCAGAGAACGCCGGTAATTCACTCTCATTCACTACGGACTGCTGGTCCGGATCAACAGAATCACTAATGAGTCTTACGTGTCACTTCATTGATAATGGATGGACAAAAAGGCAGTTGGTTTTGAACACAAAGGTGATGCAAGGATCCCACACTGGCGAGTACATCAAAGAAATGTTTCTAGGCATGCTTGATGACTGGGGGATAAGCAAAGATAGAGTGCTGCTTGTGCTTCGAGACAGCGGAGCAAACATGGTGAAAGGAATGAGGCTTACTGAAGTGTCAGATCTCAGCTGCATGGCACACACCCTGCAACTTGTAGTAAATGATGGTCTGTCAAGACAGAGAACTGTGATCGACATAATTGCCATGCTAAAGAAGTGCGCAAGTCATTTCCACCATTCATTCATTGCCAAGCACCGACTGAGGTGCATTCAGTCAGACCTTGGCCTGCCCAAAAGCAGCCTGATTCAGGCTGTTCCAACAAGGTGGAACTCCACATGTTACAAAGAATGCTGGGACAGAAGCGAGCTCTTAGCATCTATGCTGGTGAGCATGGGGGCTATTCTTGCCCTAATGCTGATCAGTGGGAGATTGTAGCAAATCTTATTCAGACCCTCCTCCCAATAGAGGAAGTGACCCTAGAGGTTATCCATTACGACTCAAGTGTGTCATCAGTTATTCCATGTGTGAGAGTGCTGAAGATGCTTCTTCAAGAGAATGAAGGGCCCACTACACGTGGAATTAAAACACTCAGGGAGGTTATGAACGAAAGCCTCAACAAACATTTTTTGAAGTATGAAGAGAATATAAACGTAGTGTTGGCATGTCTTTTAGATCCCCGATTCAAACATCATGCTTTCTTTTCTGATAATGTATTGGCCAAGGCAAAAAAAAATGGCTGACAGAAGATAATATGCAAAAGGAGGTGCAGGTTCTAGAAAGGTCACATCTGGAAGAGCCTGATGCTACTAGTCTGGATTTTGTGGAAGAGCCTGATGCTACTACAAGTACTAGTCTGGAAGAACATGCTACTAGTAGTACTAGTCTGGAAGAACATGCGACTAGTAGTACTAGTCTGGAAGAACATGCTACTAGTAGTACTAGTCTGGAAGAACATGCTACTAGTAGTACTAGTCTGGAAGAACATGCTACTAGTAGTACTAGTCTGGAAGAACATGCTACTAGTAGTACTAGTCTGGAAGAACATGCTACTAGTAGTACTAGTCTGGAAGAGCAAGATGATGATGCAACAGAAACCTACAAATTCCCAAAAAGGAAACACATGGAAAAAAACCAAATTGATGCCATGTTCAGCGTTTTATTGGGGCCTCATGTAGGGGATTCTCTAACTTCACCAAAAGTCAGCCTTGACAATGAGCTTAATCTTTATTTAAAAGAGCCAGTGATCAATAGAAAGGGCAATCCACTTGAGTGGTGGAAAGAAAATGAGACACGCTTTAAAACCCTTGCTTCTTATGCCAGAAGATACCTTTGCTCTCCACCCTCCTCTGTACCTAGTGAGCGTGTTTTCAGTGACGTGTCAGCAATTTATGAAAGAAACAGAAGCCGTTTAACAGGAGAACATGCAGAAATGTTGTGCTTTCTGCACTACAATGTACTCCTTCTCAACTGGAATTATTGAAGAAATTCTAAAGTTTTAGATTACTTTAGCATACTTTTCATAAAAATGTTATTTAATGTCTGTCTTAACTCTTTTGTGTAACCTTGAAGCTGGATAGCAGGTTAACATGGCTTGGCATTCGCTGAATGATCTGGGTTGCTCAGGAACTGGTCCTGTGTGTAGTGCCCACTACTATTTCCTCTGCTCCCCAAGACCAATACCTGTATGATTGTCTAGCCTTATAGGTTATGCTACCTATCGTTACTCAGCTAGAAAGCTTAAGTTACTCAACATTTATCTTGTTTTAAATGTAATATTCTTTAGTATATGCATTAAACCATGTGTTTAAATTACTTTAAATTGACACTAAGGCTAAGCAGTTAGGCAACAAAACAAATGTAGCTTAAAGGGGTACTCCGGTGTAAAACTTTTTTTTACATCAACTGGTGGCAGAAGGTTAAACAGATTTGTAAATTACTTCTGTTAAAAAATCTTAATCCTTCCAGTACTTATTAGCTGCTGAATACTACAGAGGAAATTCTTTTTTTATTGGAACACAGAGCTCTCTGCTGACATCATGAGCACAGTGCTCTCTGCTGACACCTCTGTCCATTTTAGGAACTGTCCAGAGCAGCATGTGTTTGCTATGGGAATTTTCTTCTACTCTGGACAGTTCTTAAAATGGACAGGGATGTCAGCAGAGAGCACTGTGCTCATGATGTCAGCAGAGAGCTCTGTGTTCCAAAAAGAAAATTATTTCCTCTAGTATTCAGCAGCTAATAAGTGCTAGAAGGATTAAGATTTTTTAATAGAAGTAAATTTGCAAATCTGTTTAACTTTCCGGGACCAGTTGATTTAAAAAAAGTTTTCCACTGGAGTACCCCTTTAATGAAGCTGTCTTGGTGCCTTGCTCATATACACTGTAGTATCCCTTTGATATAATTGCCTATGTCATTGCTGCTCATTTTACTAAGATTTAATCTAAGTATGGACTATGTGCCATTGAACATTGTTGTTCTTGTTACCTTATGACTGATATTTATTTAAAAAACACAAGTGGTCCAATTTGTTGTATTTGACATATCACCATTGTTTTGCTGCAATCTGACTGGTATGTTTCTGTATTATTTATGTTTATTTACCTATGAAAAAATTTTACAAAAAAAGTTAAACGTAAACAATAAACATGTTCATTTAACAGCAGATGTGTAGAAATTTTTTTTTTCCAAAAAAATTTAAATGCACGGAATATCGGTATAAGTTATCGGCTATCGGCCTGAAGGTTTACAGGTTATCGTTATCGGCCCAAAAAAAATCAATATCGGTCGATCCCTAATAGTCACATAAACAAGTGATTCCTGTCAATATACCTCTTCAGCATCAGCATATCAGCTTGGTGGGAGTCTCTTCGAGTAGTAGGCATAACAAGAAAAAAGGAAAAGGAGGAAAAAAGAAAGGGCATCAGCCGAACTAAGCCCTTCGTAACAACAGAATGTAAAATCACACCCACAATAAATCACAGTTTAATGCACATACTCCTCCAGGGGTAAAAAAAAGAGAGAAGAAAAGTGAAGGAGGTAGAACAGAGGAAGAAGACAATAGAATAGACACCCTTATTGTTTAGTTTAACCCCTTAAGGACATAGGGCGTATCCATACGCCCCCGTTTCCAAGTCCTTAAGGACCGAGGGCGTATGGATACGCCCTGAGCATTTCCGGCCCCCGCCGCTAGCCGGAGGGGAGCCGGGGCCGGATGCCTGCTGAAATCGTTCAGCAAGCATCCCGGCATATCGCCCAGGGGGGTCAATTCAGTCCAGCAATCTGCGACGGATTCCAGGTCAATCGGGTCTCCAGTGACCCGATGACCCGGAATTACTGGCTAATCAGGGCCGTCAGAGACGGCCCCGAACAGCCAGAGCCAGCAGGGGTGAGGTGGCACTGGTGCCACCTCACGATCGCCCTGATTCGGCGGCCGGATTACCGGCCGACCAATCGGGGCGCCTGCTGCGGGTGTCACTCCCGCAACCCGCTCCACCCCTCTTCCGGAGGACGTGAGCGGGTGCGGGACGTGCACCCCGGGTGCTGCAGACCCCGATCCCCGGCGTCCCTGTTGGGATCGGGGCCCCAGGAGCGACGGTGAGGGACTGACCTGTGCGGCGGCATCGTGGAGCAGCAGCAGGAGGTGAGTGACAGCCTCCTGCTGTTGCTTAGCAACAGCTCCCAGCATGCAAAAAGGGCATGCTGGGAGCTGTAGTTATGCAACAGCAGGAGGCAGACCACCACAACTCCCAGCATGCCCTTATGGGCATGCTGGGACTTGTAGTTTTGCAACAGCTGGAGGCACATTTTTCTATGGAAAAATGTACCTTCAGCTGTTGTATAACTACAACTCCCAGCTTGCACAATCAGCTAAAGTGCATGCTGGGAGTTGTAGTGGTGCATCTGGTGGTTGGCTGTCGGTGACAGCTGAGAGTCGTAGTTTTGCAACAGCTGAAGGCACACTGAGTTAAGTAGCAAACCAGTGTGTCTCCAGCTGTTGCATAACTACAATCCCCAGCATCCCCAGCCAAAGTAGTATGCCTCCGGCTGTTGCATAACTACAAGACCCAGCATGCCCTTCCGCTGTCCGTACATGCTGGGGGTTGTAGCTTTTGCAACAGCTGAAGGCACACTGGTTGCAAAACACTGGGTTTGTTACCAAACTCGGTGTTTCACAACCTGTGTGTCTCCAGCTGTTGCAAAACTACAACTCCCAGCATGCACTGATAGACCGTACATGCTGGGAGTTGTAGTTTTGCAACAGCTGAATGTTTCTCCCCCCCTCCCCCCCAATGTGAACGTACAGGGTACACTCACATGGGCGGAGGATTACAGTAAGTATCCGGCTGCAAGTTTGAGCTGCGGCAAATTTTCTGCCGCAGCTCAAACTGCCAGCGAGAAACTACTGTGAACCCCCGCCCGTGCGACTGTACCCTAAAAACACTACACTACACTAACAAAAAATAAAATAAAAAACACTACATATATACATACCCCTACACAGCCCCCCTCCCCTCCCCAATAAAAATGAAAAACGTCTGGTACGTCACTGTTTCCAAAACGGAGCCTCCAGCGGTTGCAAAACTACAACTCCCAGCATGCACTGATAGACCGTACATGCTGGGAGTTGTAGTTTTGCAACAGCTGGATGTCCCCCCCCCCCCCCCAATGTGAACGTACAGGGTACACTCACATGGGCAGAGGATTACAGTAAGTATCCGGCTGCAAGTTTGAGCTGCGGCAAATTTTCTGCCGCAGCTCAAGCTGCCAGCGAGAAACTACTGTGAACCCCCGCCCATGTGACTGTACCCTAAAAACACTACACTACACACAATATAATAAAAAGTAAAAAACACTACATATACACATACCCCTACACAGCCCCCCTCCCCTCCCCAATAAAAATGAAAAACGTTTGGTACGCCACTGTTTCCAGAACGGAGCCTCCAGCTGTTGCAAAACAACCACTCCCAGTATTGCCAGATAGCCACTGACTGTCTAGGCATGCTGGGAGTTTTACAACAGCTGGAGGCACCCTGTTTGGGAATCACTGGCGTAGAATACCCCTATGTCCACCCCTATGCAAGTCCCTAATTTAGGCCTCAAATGCGCATGGCACTCTCACTTTGGAGCCCTGTCGTATTTCAAGGCAACAGTTTAGGGCCACATATGGGGTATCGCCGTACTCGGAAGAAATTGTGTTACAAATTTTGGGGGGTATTTTCTGCTATTACCCTTTTTAAAAATGTAAAATTTTTGGGAAAACAAGCATTTTAGGTAAAAAAATTTTTTTTTTTACATATACAAAAGTCATGAAACACCTGTGGGGTATAACTGTTCACTTAACCCCTTGTTACATTCGCCGAGGGGTCTAGTTTCCAAAATCGTATGCCATGTGTTTTTTTTTTTTTTTTTTGCTGTCCTGGCACCATAGGGGCTTCCTAAATGCGGCATGCCCCCAGAGCAAAATTTGCTTTCAAAAAGCCAAATGTGACTCCTTCTCTCCTGAGACCTGTAGTGCGCCAGCAGAACACTTTTCACCCCCATATGGGGTGTTTTCTGAATCGGGAGAAATTGGGCTTCAAATTTTGGGGGGTGTTTTCTGCTATTACCCTTTTCAAAAATGTAAAAATTTTGGGAAACCAAACATTTTAGGTAAAAAATTTTTTTTTCACATATGCAAAAGTCGTGAAACACCTGTAGGGTATTAAGGTTCACATTACCCCTTGTTACGTTCCCCGAGGGGTGTAGTTTCCAAAATGGTATGCCACGTGGTTTTTTTTTGCTGTCCTGGCACCATAGGGGCTTCCTAAAGGTGACATGCCCCCCAAAAACCATTTGTCGCTCCTTCCCTTCTGAGCCCTCTACTGCGCCCACTGAACAATTAACATAGAGATATGAGGTATGTGCTTACTCGAGAGAAATTGGGTTTCAAATACAAGTAAAAATTTTCTCCTTTTCACCCCTTGCAAAAATTCAAAAATTGGGTCTACAAGAACATGCGAGTGTAAAAAATGAAGATTGTGAATTTTCTCCTTCACTTTGCTGCTATTCCTGTGAAACACCTAAAGGGTTAAAACACTGATTGTCATTTTGAATACTTTGGGGGGTGCAGTTTTTTTAATGGGGTCATTTATGGGGTATTTCTAATATGAAGGCCCTTTAAATCCACTTCAAACCTGAACTGGTCCCTAAAAAAATAGTGAGTTTGAAAATTTTGTGAAAAATTGGAAAATTGCTGCTGAACTTTGAAGCCCTCTGGTGTCTTCCAAAAGTAAAAACTCTTAAATTTTATGATGCAAACATAAAGTAGACATATTGTATATGTGAACCCAAAAAAAATTATTTTGAATATCCATTTTCCTTACAAGCAGAGAGCTTCAAAGTTAGAAAAATGCAAAATTTCCATTTTTTTCATCAAATTTGGGGATTTTTCACCAAGAAAGGATGCAAGTTACCACAAAAATTTTACCACTAAGTTAAAGTAGAATATGTCACGAAAAAACAATCTCAGAATCAGAATGATAACTAAAAGCATTCCAGAGTTATTAATGTTTAAAGTGACAGTGGTCCAATGTTCAAAAAATGCTCTGGCCCTTAAGGTGAAAAAGGGCTCGGTCCTTAAGGGGTTAAGGGTTCATGGAGACATAGTGAGGGCTGTGTAACCAGAGATCCCAGTGTTTTAGGAAGCTAAGATCACGATGGTTTGCCAGTGCATGGACACGCTCGTATTCACATATGAGGTTTACATAAGACAGGATTTCAGATAAGGTTGGGGTTAATGGGGATTTCCATTTCCTAGTTATAAACAGTTTAGTGGACATGAAGATATGAGCAATTACTGTCCTGGACATGGGGGGCTAAAGGTCAAGATCTAACATCAGTAGTGCAGATGCTGGGCTTATTTGTGTCTCTATGCCTAATAATCTGGAAACAACGAGATTAATACCCGACCAAATGGCTTGGAGGGTCGGGCATTCCCAAAGTATGTGCAACAATGTACTGATCTGACCACTATTCCTCCAGAAGGTATTAGTACATGTGGGCTCTATCTTGTACTACCTATGTGGCGTGAAGTACCACCTATGGATGGTTTTGAGTATAGCTTCCTGATGATTGGCACATCTAAAAATGCTAGGTATGTTGTGAAAAGCCAACTGCCATTGTTCGGAGGTGATGGAGCATCGGAGGTCTCTTTCCCATCTGTCCATGTAGGGAAAGGCAGCTGTGCCTGTTTTGTCTTCCAGCAAATCATAGAAAAAGGTAATACCTCTAAATGTGTTTCCTGAGGTGTTAAATGTGCCTAGCAATCTCGCTGGCATACGAAAGTTAGACAGCCACCCAGTGTTTAGCAAACTTCTGATTTGTAGACTTTTATAGAATTCCATGTGTGGTAGTGGGAAGGTTTCCCGTTAAGACAGGAAGTGGATATTTCCCGTTCTATCTAGTATGTCCCCAATAGAGGTTATGCCTGCAGTCTTCCAGGGAGATAGGTCTAAGTCTTTGATATGGAGCGTCAAAACTCACACAGGGGAGAAGCCATTTTCATGTTCAGAATGTGGAAAATGTTATACTATGAAATCAAGTCTTGTTCATCATCAAAAAACTCACTCGGGAGAAGCCATTTTAATATTCAGATTGTGGAAAATGTTTTAGTCAGAAATCAGATCTTGTTAAACATGAAAGAACTCACACAGGAGAGAGGCCATTTTCATGTTCTGAATGTGGGAAATGTTTTACTGAGAAAGCAACACTTAAAAGACATAAGAATTCACACAGGAGAGAAGCCAATTTGACGCAGATATCACATCCTATATATTAACCATGTACATACGATATCTGACATTTATATATATCATATACTGCAGGGGTCTCAAACTGGTGGCCCTCCAGATGTTGCAAAACTTCAACTCCCAGCATGCCTGTGAGGGGAGTCAGCTTGTTATAGGTTTTTATATAACGTTCTATAATAATCCTTTATATAATTATACGCCATTTTATATATCATCAGCCATGTTGTCTATAGTCCACCATCTTGTCTATGTTCCTTCATTATGAACTGAGTGTGAACTTTACCAGAATTATAACCAGGAAACTTGTAAACAAGAACCACAACTGCTGAGCGTACAGAAAACTCCAAGGCTACTGAGTCTGAAGACGTTCCCACTTCCCGTCCTTCCTACTTAGAGATAAGACGCCTGTTTGTAACCAGGTATCATTGGGCAGTTTGCCGTCCTTTCATCTTTGCCTATAAGAATTCTGCTGTATGTAGTAAACGTCAGAAGACGCTGTATACAGATCCGAGTCTGTGTCATTTCTTCCAATCTATCAGGCCTGATTGATAAAACATTTCCAATTTGGCCTCGAACAGCAAATGTACCTGAAGGAATTGGTTAAATTCCTTAACATGGCCGACAACGGTTATCTGCAGCCAACGGCTGTCCGGGCATGTCCTGGCATGCTGGGAGTTAAAGTTATACAACATCTGGAGGGCCACCAGTTTGAGACCCCTGATATACTGCATCTCCAAACTTGTTACCAATTGTTAATAAAAGTTTTCTTTCTTATATGATTTATTATTCTTATATTCATCTCCGCACACTGGACTTATAATAAATGTAATATTGTCCCTGACGTTATATATAGGGAATGTAACGCGTCAGTGTTGTCCCCGCCCCCTTCTCATTATGATTATAGAGACTTTAATTCAAGGCATCAGACAGGATCCGCGCGTCTCCCTTGAAGATCGTCTCTTCTGAACATAAGACGCTGCAGATACTTTTATTTATCACAAACCCTAGACGAGCGTTTCCCGTCTTGACGTCTATTTTCGGTCTCAGATCATAAAATCCATTTTTCTATATGAGAAGTCGTCAATATGTCAGCGTCCCCCGGGTTCAGTAAACATCGGTGTAATTCTTTTCCTTTTCTTTGTCCTTCCCGGGGTATAAAATCCTTAGAGATCTGATCACATCTGGTACAAGATCTCTTTACTTCACACTTTGCGCCATTATTACACGGATTGAAGACCCAGTTACACGCTCGTAAATTCCCATATATGTCGTGGATTGGAAGGGAAAAGGTTCTTAAATCTTTATATTTAACCCCTTCAGGACACAGGGCGTACCTGTATGCCGTAATTTCGGGGACCAGACCGGGATGCCTCCTGAAATCATTCAGCAGGCATCCCATGACAATGCCCATGGTGGTTCTGAGACCCCCATACCCGCCCATGTCGCACAATCACCGCAGATCACCGGTGAATTCAAACCCGCATCTTTGGCAATTTTGGTCATATGGGTCACGTGTGACCCGATGAGCCGGAATTAGAATGTGATTGGCGGTGTTCTAAACACCGCCAATCACCTCCTGTAGCTGGGGGGAGGTGGCGATCCGGTCACCTCCCCAGGAGTGCTGCTATTGGTCGGACGATCAATAGCAGCCGGCAGAGGAGGTGTTAATGTCCCTTTCTCTCAGCTCTGCTCGCCCACCGAGCTCAGCTAGCGGGCAGAGCTGAGAGAATAAGCCAGGGACACCCCCCCCCCCCCCCTCTGTGAAGATCTGTGCCCCTCAGGGCTGAAGAATTGATTTTAGTGCAGGGTGAGTTTCAGTGCAGGGACAGGTAGGTTAATAAAAATATAAAAAAGTGAAAAAAAATTCACCACGACCCCCTAATAGGTCCTCATGGGTCCGCCACAGGGTTTCAGGGCACTGCATTTGGCCCCCTTTGTAAAAAAAAAATTTTGGGCCACAGCATTTCATTTTTTTCATATAACGGTGTGTGATTTATAATCACACACCGTTATATATATATATATATATATATATATATATATATATATATATATATATATATAGGTTACACCAAACACATACACTACAATAGGAATCCGACCCCCCCAGACAAGCATACTGGAGCCCCCTACTGGTGAACCTGTCTGGAAACCCCCAGAGGGATATCAGCCACAGATTCCTGAGTTTGTTGGCGACTCAGGAATCCGGATTGACACGGCCGGATACACTGAAATAGACTATTTTAGTTTTTATTTCAGTGACGACTTTGTCAATCTAATGGTGGAGCAAACAAACTTGTACACCCAACATTTCATTGCCCACCACCCTGATTCGCTTTTGGCCAGGCCCAATGAATGGTACGCCATTAATGCACCCGAAATGAGGACATTTTGGGGCCTCGTGCTGCATATGGGCCTAGTCAAAAAAAACATAGACATCCTCTACCAGACCCCACTCTACGCTATGGCCATGGCACGAGGACGGTTTGAGGCCATTCGGCATTCAGAAATGCCTGTATTACACTGATAATGCGGCATGTCCCCCCTGAGGTGATCCTGACTATGACCAGCAAAGTGAGACCGGTCATAGATCACTTTGGGGCCAAATATTGGGAGGCCTACGTACCCCTCAGGGAGCTCTCGGTAGATGAGTCTCTTGTCAGTTTTAAGGGGAGACTCATCTTCCGCCAGTATGTTCCCTCGAAGCAGGCACAGTATGGCGTGAAGCTCTACAAACTTTGTGAGAGTATCTCCGGGTACACTTACAAGTTTAGAGTATATAAGGGAAGGGATTCCCATATTGAACCCCCAGAATGTCCCCCCCACTCTGGGTGTTAGCGGGAAGCTTGTGTGCGACCTTGTGCACCCATTGCTGGATAAGGGTTATCACGTGTACGGGGACAACTTTTATACCAGCATCCCTCAGTTCACATCCCTCGCCGCCAGATCCACGTCCGCTTTTGGGACCGTGCGGAAGAACCAGAGAGGCCTCCCTCTACATTTTGTACAGACACCTATGCCCAAGGGTGAGTCCCGTGCCCTTACCCATGAAAACCTGTCACTGGTCACGTATAAGGATAAGAGGAATGTCCTTTTGCTGACCATAATTCATGGTAACGGCAGCTCACCTGTCCCTTTGCGAGGTACCACAACACCGGCCCTCAAGTCCGATTGTATTCTGGACTACAATTGTGATAGATGTATATGTGTGTATATATAAATTTTATATACTGTATATGTAAAATGCCCATTTAGGATGAGGCCATGCTTCTCTGTTACTTGTCCACCTCTCCCCCATCTGCTCTCTCCCATCTTGCCCCCACCATCGTGTAGAGGAAGCTGCTGGCCACGAGGACAATGCTACTTCCACATCTGCTCTCTCCTGTCTCACCCCTCCCATCGTGTGGAGAATCAGAAGAAATAAGCCCGCCAAACTGTTCAGGAAAGGCATAGTAGGGGGGTGGGAACTTATGTTAATTACAAAGGTAATATAAGCTTGAACGATTTGAAATAAAGCTCAGTGACGAGCACACAGAACACAGAAGCATTTGAAACTGACAATGGCTCCGTTTGATTTACTTTGGTATACTTCGGTATATAGATTCTGTATGCGGATTTGGCTGGGAGTAAGATAGCTACAAGAACACCGATAAAATCCATGTCACAATCAGTATATGGGGGGGGGAGTTGATCTCTCTGATCAAGTCCTCAAGCCATAGAACTCCATGCAGAAAACACGTGTATGGTACAAAAAAGTTGTGCTCTACATGGTACAGGTGGCCATGTATAACTCTTTTGTACTGTCCCAGTGCGCTGGCAACACAGGGACATTCCTCCAGTTCCAAGAAGAAGTCAGGCGACCGGGAAAGAGCAGGCCGGAGTTCCTGATGAACTGGAAATATAGGTGCCAGGATCATCCCAGGCCAGCACTTTCCAGGTGATGTACCCCACACTGGAAATAAGGGACAATCCCAGAAAAAATGCAGAGTGTGTCACAAGAGGGGGATACGGAAGGACAAGAGGGGGATACGGAAGGACAGGAGGGGGATACGGAAGGACAAGAGGAGGATACGGAAGGACAAGAGGGGATATGGAAGCACAAGAGGGGGATACGGAAGGACAAGAGGGGGATACGGAAGGATAAGAGGGGGATATGGAAGGACAAGAGGGGGATACAGAAGGACACCACCACTCAATGTGACACTTGCCCTGGTCATCCGGGCCTCTGCATTAAGGAATGCTTCAGGGAGTATCACACTTCCATGGAGCACTACATTTTCCCTTTTCATTTTAATTTTCCATAATTTGACCCAAATGTGCCAAGTCGAGTACATTCCAAATTTTAACCCCATAAACCACTAAATTGCCCATAAAAAAAAAAATCTCATTAAAAAAAACTGTTAAGACCTCTGGGGGTATTTTTTGCAAAAATGGGTCATGTGTCACCGAGTCACTAGCATCGGGGTCTTTTTTTTCTTTGTTGCCTCAAATGTGCAGCACTCTCTCCCCACCTGAGCGGGGTGCACATTTGAGGTAACAGAATAGGGACGGCCACACATATCACATTCCCAGAATGATGATTCAGCGCATAGGGTTTGGGGCGGGCATCATTTTTACTTTTGGCTATACTCTGGGTCATCATTCTGGGAATATAATTAGCACATCAGTAGTAAAAATTATCATTTTCATTCCCCCCCATAGTACACTTCATCCATTCCTGGAAAATAAATTTAGGGAACACCCGTCTAGTTCCCCCCTATACACCTTTTCCAGGGGGTGTACTGTGTGTAATAGGGTCACATGTGGGTGTTTCCTTTTTGTTATTTTCCTCTGAATATATGTAACCGTGAACTACTGATATGCCATAGGTCTCTAATGCAAACATAGCTCTATGACTCTTGAGCCTCTATGACACCCACATATGGGGTATTTCCATACTCAGAAGCAATGGGGTTACAACATTTGGGGGAATTTTCTCCTATTACCCCTTGTGCAAATGAAAAATTTGGGGTAACAACAGCATTTTTGTGAAAAAAAAACCTATTTTGTCATTTTACGGCCCACTGTTCAAAACACCAGTGAAGTGTAAATACTCACTGTACCCCTTGTTACGTTCCCTGAGGGGTGAAGTTTCCAAAATGATGGCGCTTGAGCGGGGATCCCGCTGTTCTGGCTACATGGTAGCTCTGTAAACGCTCAAGGCCCCTGAAAAAATTCTCCCAAAGCCGAATGGTGCTCCTGCTGTTCTGAGACCTGGTGTGCACCCGCTGATCTGCTAACATCCAAATATGAAGTATTTCCGTACTCCAAAGAAATGTATTTACAAATTGTGGGGGACATTTTTTCCTATTACCACTTGTGAAAAATTTGGGGTAACCCCAGCATTTTAGTGTAAAAAATCTAATTTTTCCTTTTCACATCCCATTTTAATGAACATTTATCAAACACCTGTGGGGTGTTAAGGCTCACTGTACTGCTTGTTACGTGCCTTGAGGGGTCTAGTTTCCAAAATAGTATGCCATGTGTTTTTTTTTTTTTTTTGCTGTTCTGGCACCATAGGGGCTTCCTAAATGCGACATGCCCCCCAAAAATCATTTCAGCAAAACTGGCTCTTCAAAATCCCATTGTTGCTCCTTCCCTTCTGAGCCCTCTACTGCGCCCGCCGAACACTTTACATCCACATATGAGGTATTTCCTTACACATTACACATTTTAGGAAGATTTCTCTCTTTTTTACCCCTTGTAAAAATTGAACAATTGGGTCTACAAGAACATGCGAGTGTAAAAAATGAAGATTTAGAATTTTCAGCTTCACTTTGCTGCTATTCCTGTGAAACACCTAAAGGGTTAACACACTTACTGAATGTCATCTTGAATACTTTGAGGGGTGCAGTTTTTATAATGGGGTCATTTATGGGGTATTTCTAATATGAAGACCCTTCAAATCCACTTCAAACCTGAACTGGTGTCTGAAGAATTTGAATTTTGAAAATTTTGTGAAAAATTGCTGCTGAACTTTGAAGCCTCTGATGTCGTCCAAAAGTAAAAACATCTCAATTTTATGATGCAAATATAAACTATACATAGGGGGAGATTTATCAAGAAATGTCTGTGTTAGATCACATTTCCACCATTTTTTTGTCTATTCTTTGACTAGCGTTCCCCTTATTCATCAATAATGCGCAGGAGTAATGATGGATAAGGTGCAGCTCTCCTGTCTAAACACCTTTTCTAAAAAAGAGTCAGACCAACAACCAGAGGCCTGGGTTCCCAACGTACATGTACCTATAGGGGTACGCCACGGGGTGAGCGTTGGCATGCGAAAGCGCAGACAAATACTGGCCATGGACTGGCAATTACTTGTCAGCGCATAGTCGGGCAAACCTCCAGCTGCTGCAAAACTACAATTCTCAGCATGCAGTGACAGAAGGGCATGCTGAGACTTGTAGTTACGCAATAGCTGGAGGCTCAATACTATAACTTTCAGCATGCCCTTTGGCTGTCCGTGCATGCTGGGGGTTGTAGTTATGAAACACCTGGGGCACACTGGTTGCAAAACAGAGTTTGTTACATAACTCAAGACATGTGCCTCCAGCTGTTGCAAAACTAAAACTCCCAGCATGCATGGTCTGTCAGTGCATGCTGGGAGTTATAGTTTTGCAACAGCTGGAGGCACATGGGTTGGGAGTTGGAAAACAGATGATGTTTCCCAGACAGTGTGCCTCCAGTTGTTGCAAAACTACAACTCCCAGCATGCCCAGACAGCCGAGGGGCATGCTGGGAGTTGTCATTTTGCAACAACTGGAGGAGAACAGATTGGGGACCAGATTGGAGACCGGATTGGGGACATCTGCTGGGCCATGTTCTGGCTCCTGCGGCGTCCTGTGCGCTGCGCAATGACGAGTGATGTCATCAACGCAACGTTACCGTCAGTGCGCACAGTGACAGCTCAGGACGCCGCCGGAGCCAGAAGTAGCGCGGACCCCGGGAACAGGTAATTATAAAACCCGGGATGGGGGAGGCAATGGGGCAGCAGCGGCGGTTGGACTTGGGAGGACCCCAGGACAGACAGGGGGAGAGAAGCGGGCGGCGGCGGTCTCTGGCCCCACTAAAGCCCCTGCAGTTCATTGATTTAAAGCGCCAGCTTTAAATCATTGATCTGCAGCGGCTTCTGAGGGGGGAGGGGGGAGAAATAGCCCAAAACTTCTACCAGAATATCGGTATAAGTTATCGGGCTGGTAACAGCGGGACTTCTGTCAGTTAACCCGTGCGATGTCGCGCATCGCCGGGTTAACTGAATGCCGTCTATAGACAGCAGAATGCGTGAAGGACCTGCGCAATTCACCATCTATAGACGGGATTCTGTGGGAAGGGGTTAAAGGTTGAATTGTGGAAGGTAGAAATTATTTCACACCTACTGGTAGGTGGTCTAGCTTTGCGCCTAAAAATGTACCTTTACGCACAAAATAGCGACTTTTGACATAAGTCGCAAATGATAAATATGTGACCACTGCAGGGTCAGAAAGAAAAAGTTCTACGGGTCGGAAAAAAAGAGTAAAACTGTCTATATCAAAAGGCGCAGAAAAGTCTCAAAATATGCTGCTTGCGCCTGAACTGCGCCAAAACATAGACAAAAACATGCTCTAAAAGCCATGATAAATCTCCCCCTATGTCTCATCTCTAAACATGTCACTTTTCAGATCCAAGTCATTATATAGTCATTTTACCCCATGTTTATCTACTAAGGGAGTATGAAAAGCTTCTAATACCTTGTTACCTAATCCTGGACTCCCTGATTGCTGTAAGAAGTGGGAACAGGATTTAGGGAAGACTTTTAGTGAGGAACAATGGATTCACGTCTTTACACTGAGCTAAAAATTTCACATAATGGCCCCGAGGCGGGACATCTCTGCGGCCGGTGATAGGCTGAAGCTCCGTGTGACGTGCCGGGCTAACAGGAAGTAAGAAGAATACAGCCCGGGGACCGAACACCTGTACCGGAGTGTACCGGAGCACCGGGGGCGCGTTGGCAGGTAAGAGAAAGTGCGTTTTCTTTTATTTTGCAGCCCGGACGGGATAAAATAAGAAAAGTGCGCGCCGGAGTACTCCTTTAAATATGAGAAACATTGTTAGAATTTTGAGCAACTTCTTGAAGAGGTAAACTTTATTACTTTGTATTTGTTATGCAATTGTTTATGTAAAAGAATAAAGAACCTTTTTCCTTCCAATCCGCGACATATATGGGAATTTACGAGCGTGTAACTGGGTCTTCAATCCGTGTAATAATGGCGCAAAGTGTGAAGTAAAGAGATCTTGTACCAGATGTGATCAGATCTCTAGGGATTTTATACCCCGGGGAGGACAAAGAAAAGGAAAAGAATTACACCCATGTTTACTGAACCCGGGGGACGCTGACATATTGACGACTTCTCATATAGAAAAATGGATTTTATGATCTGAGAGCGAAAATAGACGTCAAGACGGGAAACGCTGGTCTAGGGTTTGTGATAAATAAAAGTATCTGCAGCGTCTTATGTTCAGAAGAGACGATCTTCAAGGGAGACGCGCGGATCCTGTCTGATGCCTTGAATTAAAGTCTCTATAATCATAATGAGAAGGGGGCGGGGACAACACTGACGCGTTACATTCCCTATATACAACGTCAGGGACAATATTACATTTATTATAAGTCCAGTGTGCGGAGATGGATATAAGAATAATAAATCATATAATATAGAGAACTTCTTAAAAATTGGTAACAAGTTTGGAAATGATATATATATATATTACTGTCAACTATCCTATGTACATGGTGAATATATAGATGTGTTATCTGCATCAATTATTCCTCTGAATTGACTTCTCCCCTGTGTGAGTTCTTTTCTTTGATGCTGATGAAGACTTGACTTCTGTGTAAAACATTTCCCACATTTTGAACATGAAAATGGCTTCTCTCCTGTGTGAGTTATTTGATGTACAACAAGATGTGGTTTCTGAGTAAAACATTTCCCACATTTTGAACATGAAAATGGCTTCTTCCCTGTGTGAGTTCTTTGATGTTTAACAAGATCTGATTTCTGAGCAAAACATTTTCCACATTCTAAACATGAAAATGGCTTCTCTCCTGTATGAGTTCTTTGATGTTTAACAAGACTTGATTGAAAAGTAAAACATTTCCCACATTCTGAACATGAAAAGGGCTTCTCTCCTGTGTGAGTTCTTTTATGTACAACAAGAATTGATTTCTGATTAAAACATTTCCCACATTCTGAACATGAAAATGGCTTCTCTCCTGTGTGAGTTCTTTGATGTGTAACAAGACCTGATTTAAAACTAAAACATTTCCCACATTCTGAGCATGAATATGGTTTCTTTCCTGTATGATCTCTTTGATGTCCATCATTCCTTCTGTGGCTTTTATTTTGCTGAACATCCTGTGATGAATGAGAAGACAGGACCTGTATATAAGGATGAGATGACAGATCTTGGCTGTGAAGGGCTGAGGGTGTATCTGGGATAATGGAATGTTCTTCATATGTATCTTGTGTGATATCATCATCTGCTTTATAATCTGAAGATATAAGATTCTCCTCTGATCTCCTGCTACAAGAATCTGCAGAGAATAACACAGATTTTATTATCAGTATTAAAGGGGTTCTCCAGCATAAGGTGATTTTAGTAGGTACCTGTCTGACAGTAATGGACATGCTTAGGAAGGATCTGCACTTGTTTTGGGGCTATATGGCTATGTTGTGAGATTACATAACACTGTGGCTAGCTTTTTGTGAACTGGTATTTCCTGTTTGAGTTTCCTTCTTTGCCTACAAATCCCATAATTCCATTTTCCTCCCTCCCACACATCACCCACCCCAACCCATTGAAACATAAATGAGCTGCACCCATTCAAAAGACCTGTGTTCTTCAATCAGGGTGCCTACAGCTGTGGCATTAGTTGTACATTGATCTCTCTCCCACCAAGCGATCTCTCCACCCATTGAAACAGACAGGCTCCCTGTCATCAGGTGACTAGTGATGTCAGGTCTGGGCTGCATTGCAACCTGGGAAAAATCTGAGACAACAGTCATTTTGTATGCTGGTGAAAATAAATATTGGGGAGAAAATCACAGAAGAATTGTGAGAAAACCGTCACACACAGGTACAGACACTATATTATGAACTACACTAACTTTACAGCCCCTGTATCATAGTAAAAAAAAATCCTGGAATACCCCTTTAACCCCTTAACAACCCAGGAAATTGTGTTTTCATTTTTTCCTCCTCATAGCCATAACTCTCTTATTTTTCCATCTACACTGCATTTTAGAGCTTGTTTTCTGTGGGACTGATCTTACATTGTATTAAATGTCCATTAAAATATAAGTCCGGTCCATACGATCACAGCGATATCTAATTTGCATAGTTTTGGTTACACTTTACTACTTTTTTTAAACAATGACAACAAAAAGCAAACAGTGTAAGTACAGACCATGGAAGTCTATGACAAAATCCCATTCAGCACAGCATGATGTATACAGAGTGAGGACAGCTGCATAACACAGTCACTGACTACAGACACAATACAACCTAAACCGGGAACCTTAAAGGGGTACTCCGCCCACAGACAAGAGGAAAAGATTAAAAGGAGGAGCCAAGAGTGCGGCGGACAGAAAAGAGGTGAAAGCCGAGGGAGAACCACACCGGCCCCCCCATACCTTATGGAACTTATCAGGACACTTTCTTATTCAAGGTGAGGGTTTTTTTGAAAAATATTGCAGTATTGAGGCAAAACTTTACCTATATTTACAATTTAGTTGTTTTCTGTAGATTTTAAGTCTTCGGATTCGTTCACACGTTTCCATGGTTACATGGTTTTTCTGCAATTTGCGCAACTATGGTAATAGCCAAATTTGAAAAATCATGGCAAATATACAATGTATGGACACAGCCTTAGGGAAGGTGTATAACTACTATATATCCTGATCCCATAGAGATAACAGCAGCAGTATACAGATTGAGCTGGAGAGGAGGCATATATCTACTATATATCCTGATCCCATAGAGATAGCAGCAGTATACAGATAGAGCTGGAGGAGAGGTGTACATCTACTATATATCCTGATCCCATAGAGATAGCAGCAGTATACAGATAGAGCTGGAGGAGAGGTGTATAACTGCCATGTATCCTGATCCCATGGATATAGCAGCAGTATACAGATAGAGCTGGAGGGGAGGTGTATAGCTACTATATATCCTGATCCCATACAGATAGCAACAGTATTCAGATAGAGCTGGAGGGGAGGTGTATAATTACTATATATCCCGATCCCATAGAGATAGCAGCAGCAGTATACAGATAAAGCTGGAGGGGAGGTATATAACTACTTTATATCCTGATAACATAGAGATAGCAGCAGTAGTATACAGACTGAGCTGGAGGGGAGGTGTATAACTACTATATATCCTGATCCCATAGAGATAGCAGCAGTATACAGATAGAGCTGGAGGGGAGGTGTATAACTACTATATATCTTGATCCCATAGAGATAGCAGCAGCAGTATACAGATAGAGCTGGAGGGGAGATGTATAACTACTATATATCCTGATCCCATAGAGATAGCAGCAGTATACAGATAGAGCTGTGGGGGAGGTGTATAACTACTATATATCCTGATCCCATAGAGATAGCAGCAGTATACAGATAGAGCTGTGGGGGAGGTGTATAACTACTATATATCCTGATCCCATAGAGATAGCAGCAATATACAGATAGAGCTGTGGGGGAGGTGTATAACTACTATATATCCTGATCCCATAGAGATAGCAGCAGTATACAGAGCACTGTTTCAGACAGAAAAGAAATTCAAAATGAAAAGAACTTCCTCTGTAGTATACAGAGGCTGATAAGTGCTGGAAGGATTAAGATTTTTAAATAGAAGTAATTTACAAATCTGTTAAACTTTTTAGCACCAGTTGATTTACCCCTTTAAGCATGAAAGACACAGAGAAAGGCAGGAGCGCGTACATCTGTAGCTGGGACCCAGGACCGTTCCTCTGCTCCATAGCCTTTCCAGAGGATTAGATACTGGAGGCCGCCCCTGGACATATGGGAGTCAAGGATACTGCAGACCTCATAATCCCACCCCGGCAAGGTGTAGTGAGGTGTAGAGATTGCATAACAACAACTTTAACCCCTTAAGGACAAAGGACGTACCCAAACGGACCCTTTTCCGAGTCCTTAAGGACTCAGGATGTTTGAGTACGTCCTGTCCATTCCCGGCCCCCCCGCCGCTGCTGAAATCGTTCAGCAGGCATCCCGGCATATCGCCCAGGGGGGTCATTATGTCCCCCCATGTCGGCGATGGCCATCAGAGACGGCCCCGAACAGCCAGAGCCAGCAGGGGTGAGGTGGCACTGGTGCAACCTCACGATCGCCCTGATTCGTCGGCCGGTTTCCCGGCCGACCAATCAGGGCGCCTGCTGCGGGTGTCACTCCCGCAACCCGCTCCGCCCCTCTTCCAGAGGATGTGAGCGGGTGCGGGACGTGCACACCGGGAGCTGGGGCCCCCGATCCCCGGCGTGAATGTTGGGATCGGGGCCCCAGGAGCGACGGCGGCGGCGAGGGACTGACCTGCAGTGTGGATCGTTGGAGGTGAGTGACAGCCTCCTGCTGTTGCTTAGCAACAGCTCCCAGCATGCAAAAAGGGCATGCTGGGAGCTGTAGTTATGCAACAGCAGGAGGCAGACCACCACAACTCCCAGCATGCCCTTATGGGCATGCTGGGACTTATAGTTTTGCAACAGCTGGAGGCACATTTTTTCTATGGAAAAGTGTACCTTCAGCTGTTGTGTAACTACAACTCCCAGCTTGCACAAACAGCTAAAGTGCATGCTGGGAGTTGTAGTGGTGCATCTGCTGGTTGCATAACTACAACTCCCAGCATGCCCGTTGGCTGTTGGTGACTGCTGAAAGTTGTAGTTTTGCAACAGCTGAAGGCACACTGAGTTAAGTAGCAAACCAGTGTGTCTCCAGCTGTTACATAACTACAATCCCCAGCCAAAGTAGTATGCCTCCAGCTGTTGCATAACTACAAGACCCAGCATGCCCTTCCGCTGTCCGTACATGCTGGGGTTGTAGCTTTTGCAACAGCTGAAGGCACACTAGTTGCAAAACACTGAGTTTGTTACCAAACTCGGTGTTTCACAAACAGTGTGCCTCCAGCTGTTGCAAAACTACAACTCCCAGCATGCACTGATAGACCGTACATGCTGGGAGTTGTAGTTTTGCAACAGCTGGATGTTTCTCCCCCGCCAATGTGAACGTACAGGGTACACTCACATGGGCGGAGGTTTACAGTAAGTATCCGGCTGCAAGTTTGAGCTGTGGCAAATTTTCTGCCGCAGCTCAAACTGCCAGCGAGAAACTACTGTGAACCCCCGCCCGTGTGACTGTACCCTAAAAACACTACACTACACTAACACAAAATAAAATAAAAAGTAAAAAAACACTACATATACACATACCCCTACACAGCCCCCCTCCCCAATAAAAATGAAAAACGTCTGGTACGCCACTGTTTCCAAAACGGAGCCTCCAGCTGTTGCAAAACAACTACTCCCAGTATTACCAGACAGCCACTGACTGTCTAGGCATGCTGGGAGTTTTGCAACAGCTGGAGGCCCCCTGTTTGGGAATCACTGGCGTAGAATACCCCTATATCCACCCCTATGCAATCCCTAATTTAGGCCTCAAATGCACATGGCCCTCTCACTTTGGAGCCCTGTCGTATTTCAAGGCAACAGTTTAGGGCCACATATGGGGTATCGCCGTACTCGGGAGAAATTGTGTTACAAATTTTCTGCTTTACCCTTTTTAAAAATGAAAAATTTTTGGGAAAAGAAGCATTTTAGGTAAAAAAACATTTTTTTGTTTTTACATATGCAAAAGTCGTGAAACACCTGTGGGGTATTAAGGTTCACTTTACCCCTTGTTACGTTCCCTGAGGGGTCTAGTTTCCAAAATGGTATGCCATGTGTTTTTTTTTTTGCTGTTCTGGCACCATAGGGGCTTCCTAAATGCGGCATGCCCCCAGAGCAAAATTTGCTTTCAAAAAGCCAAATGGGTATTTTCTGCTATTACCCTTTTTAAAAATGTAAAACTTTCGGGAAACCAAGCATTTTAGGGAATTATTTTATTTTTTTTTTTACATATGCAAAAGTCGTGAATCACCTGTGGGGTATTAAGGTTCACTTTACCCCTTGTTATGTTCCCCGAGGTGTCTAGTTTCCAAAATGGTATGCCATGTGGGTTTTTTGCTGTTCTGGCACCATAGGGGCTTCCTAAAGGTGACATGCCCCCCAAAAACCATTTTTCGCTCCTTCCCTTCTGAGCCCTCTACTGCGCCCGCTGAACAATTTACATAGACATATGAGGTATGTGCTTACTCGAGAGAAATTGGGTTTCAAATACAAGTAAAAATTTTCTTCTTTTTACCCCTTGCCTTACCTCCTTCACTTTGCTGCTATTCCTGTGAAACACCTAAAGGGTTAAAACGCTGACTGAATGTCATTTTGAATACTTTGGGGGGTGCAGTTTTTATAATGGGGTCATTTGTGGGGTATTTCTGAACTGGTCCCTGAAAAAAAGTGAGTTTCAAAATTTTGTGAAAAATTGGAAAATTGCTGCTGAACTTTGAAGCCCTCTGGTGTCTTCCAAAAGTAAAAACTTGTCAATTTTATGATGCAAATATAAAGTAGACATCAAAATTATTTTGAATATCCATTTACCTTACAAGCAGAGAGCTTCAAAGTTAGAAAAATGCAAAATTTTCTAATTTTTCATCAAATTTTGAGATTTTTCACCAAGAAAGGATGCAAGTTACCACAAAATTTTACCACTAACATAAAGTAGAATATGTCACGAAAAAACAATCTCGGAATCAGAATGATAAGTAAAAGCATTCCAGAGTTATTAATGTTTAAAGTGACAGTGGTCAGAATTGCAAAAAATGGCCGAGTCCTTAAGGTGAAAAAGGGAACAGTCCTTAAGGGGTTAAGAATGAAATGTGGATGACCTTGGAAGTCTGTATGGAGGGCACGAGGCTAAGTTCATAGGCAACATTCCAGGAATAAAAAAACAGGCCTTTTTTTTTTCCCAAGACCTCTCCCTGTCTGTCTCCAGGTTGGGTGTGGTTCTGCAGCTCAGTTCCATTGAAGTGAATGGAGACAAGTTGTAAAACCACATCCAAAGTGGAGACAAACAGGGCGCGGTCTTTGAAAGAAAAAAAAAAAGGCCTGTTTTTTTTTCCTGGAATTCCCTTTAACCTGTCAAAGTACGCGGTAGGGCCCAATATACAGGGGAGCCATTTTTATGGTGGAAATCTTGTTTCGAGTGGACAACCATACCCTCTCCCGGATCTTCAAGGAGGGGGTCACTAATTGTCTTACAGTCATTCTGGAGCTTCCGCTACATGGACCTCTAGAGCGATCCTTGGAATAATACCCATGTGGACTGGGGTTACTGGAGATGGTTTTCTAATGCCGGAACGTTTACTGGTGGAGAATTCAGAGTAATAAGGAGGGTTGGAAACTGTAGTCAGAAACGGAATCATACTCGAGGATGAATTCACGGCGTTGTTACAGGCAAACTCCGCCCAAGGGTAACCGGTCCGATATATAGAAGAGCAGAAATTACTCCAAGACCTGATGAAAACGTTCCATGGTAACAATAGATTGTGGGTTGTGGGGCGAGGAGAAGAAAAGCTTGATACCCATTTAGTCCAAAAACTCAGTAGGAGGAGCGGCTCTAATCCAATACTGAACAATGAGTTTTCTGGCCAATCGCAGAGGGCTCCGCTCCACATCCTAGAAGACCCAACAGGCAAGTTATAGGCTCCAATAGATAAACCCGTACACTGTATGAATGAGCAGTATCAGGAACTTACAGAGGAGATTCCCAAACCATATGGAACAAGTGGGCAGCCAGATAGCCAAACCTCGTCTGTCCGACCTATTTATTTATTAATCCCAGAGAAAAAACCTACAAAAAACTACAGCTCATGGCGCAAACAATAAACCCTAATACAGATCCGTAGGTGGAAAAATATAAAAGTTATAGAGATCAGAACAGGAGCAGAGCTTAGAGCGGTGAGAATGGGGTCCCCAACAGGCAGGTGACAGTACTACATATAGGGCTAGAATACGGTCAGCAGGTATGACTGGTATGAGACAGGGCATCAGCTTTAGGTTATGTTCACACCGCAGAATTCTGCAGGAATATTCCACACGGACACTAAGCTGCAGCAGAGTCCGCTTGATTTCCATAAGATTTTAGTATATGTGCTGTCGAGGCGACTTCTATAAGATTCTGCTGCACTGTGCACACGACGGAATGTCCAGATAGACTTGTTTATTCTTCCTGCAGATTCCGCTCAGAAATGAGACGACCATCGGATCCTTCAAATCTGCGGAATGTCGCCCGTGTTTTCTGGGTGTTCATTCCGCACATTTTCAGCCATTTGAACCCGGCCTGAGTGTTCTTAGTGCCAAGAAGAAAGGAGACACATAATAAAATGGGGAGAAGAAGAAGAGAGCCCACCTAGCCTGTCCTAGAGATAAACATTTGGCCGCAGGGAGGTAAATGAAGTGTTTGTGATCCATAAGAATTAGAATAGGTCCGGTAGTACCCACAGACAAGTGCGGCCACTCCTTGAGGGACAAATGATGGCCACTGAGGAAAGTTTCTTGGTAATAAAGCTATAAGGATAAAATGGTCTCTCTGGGGTAGGAAGGTGAGACACCTATTCTGTCTCAGACGCATCGTATGAACGGGAAAGCTGGGTTGTGGTGACCCAGGATGGGAGCTGTGGTGACGGCAGCTTTCAGGGTGGAAAACGTTTGTGACCTTCGTGGAATTCACATTTCTCCAGTTTGTAATACAGAACAATCTCTTGCAACGTAGCAATGCAGCTAAAGATTACAGCGCCGGAACTCTGCATATACTAAACGGATGTGAGTAAGTGACCCCTCTTTGTAAAGCTGTTTACCCTACTATAACCCCGTATATTGGCTTTAGTGTGGAGAACAAGGGGTCAGATTCTCTATAAGTTACTTTGGATAAGACTGTAATGTGATTGTGGCCCCACAGTTCTCTCTGCTGACACCTCTGTCCAGGTCAGGAACTGTCCACAGCAGAAGCAAATCCTCATAGAGAACCTCTCCTGCTCTGACCAGTTTCTGACATGAACAGAGGTGTCAGCAGAGAGCAGTGTGGTCAGACTGGAAAGAAAGAGACAACTCCCTCTGGAGCATACAGCAGCTGATGAGTACTGGAATGATTAAGATTTTTAAATATAAGTAATGTACAATACTGAATAAATTTCGAGAACCAGTAGATTAAAACAATTAATTTCCATCGGAGTACCCCTTTAAACAAAATTCCATATAAAATTATTAGTCAGTGACTGAGCAGAATCTGTGACTTTTACTACTCACCTGGGCAGTTCCCTGTAGGAATTTCCTTCTCATTCTGCTCATCACCGCTCAAATCTGTCTCTTCTTCTTCCTTTATGTCTGTAGCATTAATATAGATCAGATCTTTCCCTGTAGGAATGTCCTCCTTATACTGCTCATCACCGCTCACGTCTGTCTCTTCTTCCTTTATGTCTGTAGCATTAATATAGATCAGATCTTTCCCTGTAGAAATGTTCTCCTTATACTGCTCATCACTGCTTACATCTGTCTCTGGAGCATTAATATTGTTCAGATCTTCTCCCTGATTCATAAAATATGGAAGAAATATAGTAAAAGTCATCAGACAGTAGGAGAAGTCACGTGGGATGTTATAGATGAGCAGGAGATGAGGAGTCATGGAGGGTGAGGGGACTGACCACAAGAGCTTCACAGCCCTTCTACAGATCATAGGGAATATCTCCATCTACCTGATCATCCTGTGGAAGAAGAGGACGGGGACACCTCTCTGGTGCTGTTCTCTTACTGGATCTGACTGTAGGGAACACATACAGAGACTGAATTCATTCTTTACATACAAATAATGAGAGGACATGTGTATATAGTCATGTCTATTACCTGGTGATGTGAGGGGCTGCTGATCCTCCATCATGACCTGATCCTTGTACTGATCCTTGTGTCCTTCTACATACTCCCACTCCTCCATGGAGAAATAGACCGCCACGTCCTGACACCTTATAGGAACCTGACACATAATGATACAGTCATCACCCCGACCCCTCCAGTGGTGTTACTGTATAATGTCCCAGCATTCCCAGCAGTGTCACCTCTCCAGTCATCACCAGACCCCTCCATTACTGTATAATGTCCCAGCATTCCCAGCAGTGTCACCTCTCCAGTCATCACCAGACCCCTCCATTACTGTATAATGTCCCAGCATTCCCAGCAGTGTCACCTCTCTAGTCATCACCAGACCCCTCCATTACTGTATAATGTCCCAGCAGTGTCACCTCTCCAGTCATCACCAGACCCCTCCATTACTGTATAATGTCCCAGCAGTGTCACCTCTCCAGTCATCACCAGACCCCTCCATTACTGTATAATGTCCCAGCATTCCCAGCAGTGTCACCTCTCCAGTCATCACCAGACCCCTCCATTACTGTATAATGTCCCAGCATTCCCAGCAGTGTCACCTCTCCAGTCATCACCAGACCCATCCATTACTGTATAATGTCCCAGCAGGGTCACCTCTCCAGTCATCACCAGACCCCTCCATTACTGTATAATGTCCCAGCAGTGTCACCTCTCCAGTCATCACCAGACCCCTCCATTACTGTATAATGTCCCAGCAGGGTCACCTCTCCAGTCATCACCAGACCCCTCCATTACTGTATAATGTCCCAGCATTCCCAGCAGTGTCACCTCTCCAGTCATCACCAGACCCTCCATTACTGTATAATGTCCCAGCAGTGTCACCTCTCCAGTCATCACCAGACCCCTCCATTACTGTATAATGTCCCAGCAGTGTCAACTCTCCAGTCATCACCAGACCCCTCCATTACTATATAATGTCCCAGCAGTGTCACCTCTCCAGTCATCACCAGACCCCTCCATTACTGTATAATGTCCCAGCAGGGTCACCTCTACAGTCATCACCAGACCCCTCCATTACTGTATAACGTCCCAGCAGTGTCACCTCTCCAGTCATCACCAGACCCCTCCATTACTGTATAATGTCCCAGCAGGGTCACCTCTCCAGTCATCACCAGACCCCTCCATTACTGTATAATGTCCCAGCAGTATCACCTCTCCAGTCATCACCAGACCCCTCCATTACTATATAATGTCCCAGCAGGGTCACCTCTCCAGTCATCACCAGACCCCTCCATTACTGTATAATGTCCCAGCAGGGTCACCTCTCCAGTCATCACCAGACCCCTCCATTACTGTATAATGTCCCAGCAGGGTCACCTCTCCAGTCATCACCAGACCCCTCCATTACTGTATAATGTCCCAGCATTTCCAGCAGTGTCACCTCTCCAGTCATCACCAGACCCCTCCATTACTGTATAATGTCCCAGCATTCCCAGCAGTGTCACCTCTCCAGTCATCACCAGACCCCTCCATTACTGTATAATGTCCCAGCATTCCCAGCAGTGTCACCTCTCCAGTCATCACCAGACCCCTCCATTACTGTATAATGTCCCAGCATTCCCAGCAGTGTCACCTCTCCAGTCATCACCAGACCCCTCCATTACTGTATAATGTCCAAGCAATGTCACCTCTCCAGTCATCACCAGACCCCTCCATTACTGTTTAATGTCCCAGCAGGGTCACCTCTCCAGTCATCACCAGACCCCTCCATTACTGTATAATGTCCCAGCAGTGTCACCTCTCCAGTCATCACCAGACCCCTCCATTACTGTATAATGTCCCAGCATTCCCAGCAGTGTCACCTCTCCAGTCATCACCAGACCCCTCCATTACTGTATAATGTCCCAGCAGTGTCACCTCTCCAGTCATCACCAGACCCCTCCATTACTGTATAATGTCCCAGCATTCCCAGCAGTGTCACCTCTCCAGTCATCACCAGACCCCTCCATTACTAAATAATGTCCCAGCAGTGTCACCTCTCCAGTCATCACCAGACCCCTCCATTACTGTATAATGTCCCAGCAGTGTCACCTCTCCAGTCATCACCAGACCCCTCCATTACTGTATAATGTCCTAGCAGTGTCACCTCTCCAGTCATCACCAGACCCCTCCATTACTGTATAATGTCCCAGCAGTGTCACCTCTCCAGTCATCACCAGACCCCTCCATTACTGTATAATATCCCAGCAGTGTCACCTCTCCAGTCATCACCAGACCCCTCCATTACTGTATAATGTCCCAGCAGTTTCACCTCTCCAGTCATCACCAGACCCCTCCATTACTGTATAATGTCCCAGCAGGGTCACCTCTCCAGTCATCACCAGACCCCTCCATTACTGTATAATGTCCCAGCAGTGTCACCTCTCCAGTCATCACCAGACCCCTCCATTACTGTATAATGTCCCAGCATTCCCAGCAGTGTCACCTCTCCAGTCATCACCAGACCCCTCCATTATTGTATAATGTCCCAGCAGGGTCACCTCTCCAGTCATCACCAGACCCCTCCATTACTGTATAATGTCCCAGCAGTGTCACCTCTCCAGTCATCACCAGACCCCTCCATTACTGTATAATGTCCCAGCAGTGTCACCTCTCCAGTCATCACCAGACCCCTCCATTACTGTATAATATCCCAGCAGTGTCACCTCTCCAGTCATCACCAGACCCCTCCATTACTGTATAATGTCCCAGCAGTGTTACCTCTCCAGTCATCACCAGACCCCTCCATTACTGTATAATGTCCCAGCAGTGTCACCTCTCCAGTCATCACCAGACCCCTCCATTACTGTATAATGTCCCAGCAGTGTCACCTCTCCAGTCATCACCAGACCCCTCCATTACTGTATAATGTCCCAGCAGTGTCACCTCTCCAGTCATCACCAGACCCCTCCATTACTGTATAATGTCCCAGCAGTGTCACCTCTCCAGTCATCACCAGACCCCTCCATTACTGTATAATGTCCCAGCAGTGTCACCTCTCCAGTCATCACCAGACCCCTCCATTACTGTATAATGTCCCAGCAGTGTCACCTCTCCAGTCATCACCAGACCCCTCCATTACTGTATAATGTCCCAGCAGGGTCACCTCTCCAGTCAGCAGCTCCATCATCTTGTTGATGAGTTCTCGGATCTTCTGTTCATCCATTTCCTCATGTATCAGGGAGTGAGGTGGGGGCCCCGGGATTGGGCTCAGGGTTCTTCCCCATCCTTCACACACAGGGGCCCGACAGCGCCCACTAGAGGACTTCTTCACTACTGTGTAATCCTATGTATGGTAAGACACATTAATATCACTACATACATTCCCAGAATCCCTCACCTCTCCAGTCATATCCATCTGTTATTACATGGATAAGAATGAGGTCATGTGACATCACTCCCAGAATCCCTCACCTCTCCAGTCATATCCATCTGTTATCACATAGATAAGAATGAGGTCATGTGACATCACTCCCAGAATCCCTTACCTCTCCAGTCATATCCATCTGTTATTACATAGATAAGAAAGAGGTCATGTGACATCACTCCCAGAATCCCTCACCTCTCCAGTCATATCCATCTGTTATTACATAGATAAGAATGAGGTCATGTGACATCACTCACAGAATCCCTCACCTCTCCAGTAAGCTGGAAGAGTATCTGTAGGGTGAGGTTTATGATCCTGTCGGCCATCTTGTTCCTGTCTCTCTCCATGGTTGATGGGTCATCCAGGAGAATTCTCTTATATAGAAGATATCAGCAGAGGATCCTGGATTGGAGAAACCTGAAGGGAAGAAGAGGAGACGATGATAAACCGCACCAGATTCTATGGAGAAATAACATCCATTTCCTGGAGATAATCTGGGGAAACATCTGAGGAGACATTATAGTCACAATTATGGAGGCTATAAACCTAGTCGGGATCCATCATAGTCTGGGGCGGAGTCATGGGGGATGGGCAGAATATGGAGACAGGAATCCACCATCCATGTTATCCAGGTAATACCAGAAGCCGCGAGTGGTGAGAAGAGGGAAATGGTGGACAAAGTGTCTGAGGACTCTTCATCATCCAGTAGATGTGACCTGTCATGGTCGGAGGTCAGGAGGTCACTGTCCTATGTCACACACCTTCTCTTACCATCCTATTTTAACTATAGTCAGTTATTCTGATGCCAACTAGGTGTTTACCCTGACCACTGGAGGGCGCCAAATATCAGGACTCCAGACAATAAACAGTTACACATATAAGGGATTTGGTGACACCGCACTGGAATCACTGATAAAGGGATCATCCATCTGGGATATTTCCACACAGGATCGAGAACTTCTGCGTCCTACTAATCCCAAGGATTTCCTCACATTATCACCTTCTATTATATGCATACGTATACGCTTATTGTGAGCGGCTTTACCTCATCTCACCTTCTCTCATAGTGGACTGAGGACATCTACACCTGATATTCCTTCATTGTATGTATCCCACTGCGAACAAACCAGTGTGCCTCCCCTCAGGGGTGTAAAGACCTTCACTCAGAGCAAACATGGCGGAAACATTACAACAACGAGACACAAACAAACCATTGTGCCTCCCCTCAGGGGGTGTAAAGACCTTCACTCAGAGCAAACATGGCGGAAACATTACAACAACGAGACACAAACAAACCATTGTGCCTCCCCTCAGGGGTGTAAAGACCTTCACTCAGAGCAAACATGGCGGAAACATTACAACAACAAGACACAAACAAACCATTGTGCCTCCCCTCAGGGGTGTAAAGACCTTCACTCAAGAGCAAACATGGCGGAAACACTACAACAACGAGACACAAACAAACCATTGTGCCTCCCCTCAGGGGTGTAAAGACCTTCACTCAGAGCAAACATGGCGGAAACATTACAACAACAAGACACAAACAAACCATTGTGCCTCCCCTCAGGGGGTGTAAAGACCTTCACTCAGACCAAACATGGCGGAAACATTACAACAACGAGACACAAACAAACCATTGTGCCTCCCCTCAGGGGTGTAAAGACCTTCACTCAGAGCAAACATGGCGGAAACATTACAACAACGAGACACAAACAAAACATTGTGCCTCCCCTCAGGGGTGTAAAGACCTTCACTCAGAGCAAACATGGCAGAAACATTACAACAACAAGACACAAACAAACCATTGTGCCTCCCCTCAGGGGTGTAAAGACCTTCACTCAGAGCAAACATGGCGGAAACATTACAACAACGAGACACAAACCATTGTGCCTCCCCTCAGGGGTGTAAAGACCTTCACTCAGAGCAAACATGGCGGAAACATTACAACAACGAGACACAAACAAACCATTGTGCCTCCCCTCAGGGGTGTAAAGACCTTCACTCAGAACAAACATGGCGGAAACATTACAACAACAAGACACAAACAAACCATTGTGCCTCCCCTCAGGGGTGTAAAGACCTTCACTCAGAGCAAACATGGCGGAAACATTACAACAACGAGACACAAACCATTGTGCCTCCCCTCAGGGGTGTAAAGACCTTCACTCAGAGCAAACATGGCGGAAACATTACAACAACGAGACACAAATCATTGTGCCTCCCCTCAGGGGTGTAAAGACCTTCACTCAGAGCAAACATGGCGGAAACATTACAACAACGAGACACAAACAAACCATTGTGCCTCCCCTCAGGGGTGTAAAGACCTTCACTCAGAACAAACATGGCGGAAACATTACAACAACAAGACACAAACAAACCATTGTGCCTCCCCTCAGGGGTGTAAAGACCTTCACTCAGAGCAAACATGGCGGAAACATTACAACAACAAGACACAAACAAACCATTGTGCCTCCCCTCAGGGGTGTAAAGACTTTTCTGACACGGTCACATGACACTTCTCTGTGCTTTTTGTACTTTAGTTCACATAAAGCGTTGGTGGGATCATAGTTGAATGGATCCGCGTCACACTGGGAATTATTGTCCCGGAATGTTACATAATTGTCCAGAATCCGGGCAGAAAGCCAATCTGGTCTCCAGGGTTGGGACGACACTATGTCGGGAGTTTGAATCCTGATGGGGATGTTGTCCCTCCAGATGCCCACGTTATAGACCCTTTTCATCTGGAACACATTGTTTGTGGTAAAGGGGATGGAACAGAGGGGCCCCGAGCAGAGAAGCCTGAGGGAGAAGCCTCTGAGGAGAGACCACATGTTACCGCTGTGCCTCGTGTGCGGCCGTAAGGAAGGAGGTAGAAGCAGCCACCGGGACCACAGAGGCGGCCATCTTAGATTGCTGTATGGAAGAAATGGCTAATACCCAGAGAAGAAATTAACCAGATGACAGGACGGGCGGGGAGGTGACCTGCAGCCCTTCACCATACAAACACGCCTTATTCCATAGACCTGCATTGAGAGAGCGTGATGGAACGAGGGGCATGGCTGTGACACAACCACTGGGGCAGCAGAGTACCCCTTTAATGGGTTAATTATTAGCGGTGAGTCCTGGCTGCTTATAGCTCCTAAGCTCTAAATCCCATATGGGACGCAGGGCGTAAATGTACTGCATGTTCTTAACCCCTTAAGGACCAAGGACGTATGAGTACGTCCTTGGTCCCGCTCCTGTGATATAACGCGGGGTCCCACGGTGACCCCGCATCATATCACTGCGGGCCCGGCGTCATAGTGAAGCCAGGACCCGCCGCTAATAGCGCGCGGCACTGATCGGGGTGCTGCGCGCTATTAACCCTTTAGCCGTGCGCTCAAAGCTGAGCCACGCGGCTAAAAGTGAAAGTAAAAAGTGCCGGTTAGCTCAGTGGGCTGTTCGGGATAGCCGCGGCGAAATCGCGGCATCCCGAACAGCTTACAGGACAGCCGGAGGGTCCCTACCTGCCTCCTCGCTGTCCGATCACCGAATGACTGCTCCGTGCCTGAGATCCAGGCATGAGCAGTCATGCGGCAGAATCATCGATCACTGGTTTCCTATGAGAAACCATTGATCAATGTAAAAGATCAGTGTGTGCAGTGTTATAGGTCCCTATGGGATAATAATGATCAATGTAAAAGATCAGTGTGTGCAGTGTAATAGGTCCCTGTAAAAGATCAGTGTGTGCAGTGTTATAGGTCCCTATGGGATAATAATGATCAATGTAAAAGATCAGTGTGCGCTGTGTTATAGGTCCCTGTAAAAGATCAGTGTGTGCAGTGTTATAGGTCCCTATGGGAACTATAACACTGCAAAAAAAAAAAAAGTGGAAAAAAAAAAGTGAAGATCATTTAACCCCTTCCCTATTAAAAGTTTGAATCACCCCCCCTTTCCCATAAAAAAAAAACACAGTGTAAATTAAAATAAACATATATGGTATCGCCGCGTGCGGAAATGTCCGAATTATTAAAAAATATCATTAATTAAACCGCACGGTCAATGGCGTACGCACAAAAAAATTCCAAAGTCCAAAATAGTGCATTTTTTGTCACTTTTTATATAATTTAAAAATGAATAAAAAGCGATCAATAAGTCCAATCAATGCAAAAATGGTACCATTAAAAACTTCAAATCACGGCGCAAAAAATGAGCCCTCATACCGTCCCATACACGGAAAAATAAAAAGTTATAGGGGTCAGAAGATGACAATTTTAAACGTATTAATTTTCCTGCATGTAGTTATGATTTTTTCCAGAAGTGCGACAAAATCAAACCTATATAAGTCGGGGATCATTATAATCGTATGGACCTACAGAATAAAGAGAAGGGGTCATTTTTACCGACAAATGTACTGCGTAGAAACGGAAGCCCCCAAAAGTTACAAAACGGCAGGGTTTTTTTCAATTTTGTCTCACAATGATTTTTTTTTTCCGTTTCACCGTAGATTTTTGGGTAAAATGACTGACGTCATTACAAAGTAGAATTGGTGGCACAAAAAACAATCCATCATATGGATTTTTAGGTGCAAAATTGAAAAAGTTATGATTTTTTAAAGGCAAGGAGCAAAAAACGAAAGTGCAAAAACGGAAAAAACCCCGGTCCTTAAGGGGTTAAAGGAGTTCTGTAGTAAAAAAAATAACCAACGGATAGGGGACAAGTTATAGATCGCAAGGGTCTGACTGCTGGGACCCCCTGCGATCTCTTGTACGGGGCCCCGACAGTCCACAGGAAGGGGGCGTGCCAACCACTGCACGGAATGGCGGCCAAAATGCCCCCACCATGTATCCCAGAAATACATGGAGGGGGAGCTTCGGCAGCTGCTTCCTGTGGGGGTCGGATCGCGCGCTTGCTGCAAACTGCCGTACAGGAGATCGAGGGGGATCCCAGCGGTTGGACCCCCGCAATCTATAACTTATCCCCTATCCTTTGGATAGAGGATGTTATTTGTCACTGCAATAGTCTTTTAAGGGTTAATAACAACCCCAATAATCCTAATCTGATGGTGACCGCACACACATACCTGTATCTGTAGAGGAGCCGTGTGCTTACAGGACCTGCGATGATGTCACCGTCATGTGATCAGTCACATGGAGGAGGAGGAGTCACATGATCAGGGGCTGCTGCTCTGAGAGATCTTCACACACAACACAACAGCAGTGACTGCCCCACCAGGACCTGCTCTGTATATGCTACGTGCTGGAGGTGTAGGACCTGTGATGATGTCACAATCATGTGACCAGTACATTTGGGGGCAAAGTTTAGCAGTATAGATATGACTGTGGGTAAAGGACCTGTGGGGAGGATCATGTGACAGTTGTGGACGGGGTTGTGTAGTGCCGGATAGAAGAGATTGTTGGTGAAGGACCTGTGATAATGGTCATGTGACAGCAGAGTCCTGCATACACTGAGCAGATGAGCCTAGAGCAGCAGCCCCTGATCATGTGACTCCTCCTCCATGTGACTGATCACATGACGGTGACATCATCGCAGGTCCTGTAAGCTCACGGCTCCTGTACAGTCTGCAGGTGGAGGTATATACGGTTGTGGTGACATCAGGAGCGCTGGGGGAGGGGGCATTACTATTAACCCCTTCAGGTACACAAGGTTTTATGACTTAAGGAAGAAGATCACAAGATCCAGAACTTTCTGTGTATTTGTCTCTTTCTTTCTCTGTTGTTGTTTCTATTAGCAGCCGCCATTTCTCATCGTCTCCTCTTCTTCCCTTCAGGTTTCTCCAATCCAGGATCCTCTGCTGATATCTTCTATATAAGAGAAATCTCCTGGATGACCCATCAACCATGGAGAGAGACAGGAACAAGATGGCTGACAGGATCATAAACCTCACCCTACAGATACTCTTCCGGCTTACTGGAGAGGTGAGGGATTCTGGGAGTGATGTCACATGACCTCATTCTTATCTATGTAATAACAGATGGATATGACTGGAGAGGTGAGGGATTCTGGGAGTGATGTCACATGACCTCATTCTTATCTATGTAATAACAGATGGATATGACTGGAGAGGTGAGGGATTCTGGGAGTGATGTCACATGACCTCATTCCTATCTATGTAATAACAAATGGATATGACTGGAGAGGTGAGGGATTCTGGGAGTGATGTCACATGACCTCATTCTTATCTATGTATTAACGGATGGATATGACTGGAGAGGTGAGGGATTCTGGGAGTGATGTCACATGACCTCATTCTTATCTATGTAATAACAGATGGATATGACTGGAGAGGTGAGAGATTCTGGGAGTGACGTCACATGACCTCATTCTTATCTATGTAATAACAGATGGATATGACTGGAGAGGTGAGGGATTCTGGGAGTGATGTCACATGACCTCATTCTTATCTATGTAATAACAGATGGATATGACTGGAGAGGTGAGGGATTCTGGGAGTGATGTCACATGACATCATTCTTATCTATGTAATAACAGATGGATATGACTGGAGAGGTGAGGGATTCTGGGAGTGATGTCACATGACCTCATTCTTATCTATGTAATAACAGATGGATATAACTGGAGAGGTGAGGGATTCTGGGAGTGATGTCACATGACCTCATTCTTATCTATGTAATAACAGATGGATAGGACTGGAGAGGTGAGGGATTCTGGGAGTGATGTCACATGACCTCATTCTTATCTATGTAATAACAGATGGATATGACTGGAGAGGTGAGGGATTCTGGGAGTGATGTCACATGACCTCCTTCTTATCCATGTAATAACAGATGGATATGACTGGAGAGGTGAGGGATTCTGGGAGTGATGTCACATGACCTCATTCTTATCTATGGAATAACAGATGGATATGACTGGAGAGGTGAGGGATTCTGGGAGTGATGTCACATGACCTCATTCTTATCTATGTAATAACAGATGGATATAACTGGAGAGGTGAGGGATTCTGGGAGTGATGTCACATGACCTCATTCTTATCTATGTAATAACAGATGGATATGACTGGAGAGGGATTCTGGGAATGTATGTAGTGATATTAATGTGTCTTTCCATACATAGGATTACACAGTAGTGAAGAAGTCCTCTAGTGGGCGCTGTCAGGCCCCTGAGTGTGAAGGATGGGGAAGAACCCTGAGCCCAATCCCAGGGCCCCCACCTCACTCCCTGATACATGAGGAAATGGACGAACAGAAGATCCGAGAACTCATCAACAAGATGATGGAGCTGCTGACTGGAGAGGTGACCCTGCTGGAACATTATACAGTAATGGAGGGGTCTGGTGATGACTGGAGAGGTGACACTGCTGGGAATGCTGGGACATTATACAGTAATGGAGGGGTCTGGTGATGACTGGAGAGGTGACACTGCTGGGACATTATACAGTAATGGAGGGGTCTGGTGATGACTGGAGAGGTGACACTGCTGAGACATTATACAGTAATGGAGGGGTCTGGTGATGACTGGAGAGGTGACACTGCTGGGACATTATACAGTAATGGAGGGGTCTGGTGATGACTGGAGAGGTGACACTGCTGGGAATGCTGGGACATTATACAGTAATGGAGGGGTCTGGTGATGACTGGAGAGGTGACACTGCTGGGAATGCTGGGACATTATACAGTAATGGAGGGGTCTGGTGATGACTGGAGAGGTGACACTGCTGGGACATTATACAGTAATGGAGGGGTCTGGTGATGACTGGAGAGGTGACCCTGCTGGGACATTATACAGTAATGGAGGGGTCTGGTGATGACTGGAGAGGTGACACTGCTGGGACATTATACAGTAATGGAGGGGTCTGGTGATGACTGGAGAGGTGACCCTGCTGGGACATTATATAGTAATGGAGGGGTCTGGTGATGACTGGAGAGGTGACACTGCTGGGACATTATACAGTAATGGAGGGGTCTGGTGATGACTGGAGAGGTGACCCTGCTGGGACATTATATAGTAATGGAGGGGTCTGGTGATGACTGGAGAGGTGACACTGCTGGGACATTATACAGTAATGGAGGGGTCTGGTGATGACTGGAGAGGTGACACTGCTGGGACATTATACAGTAATGGAGGGGTCTGGTGATGACTGGAGAGGTGACACTGCTGGGACATTATACAGTAATGGAGGGGTCTGGTGATGACTGGAGAGGTGACACTGCTGGGACATTATACAGTAATGGAGGGGTCTGGTGATGACTGGAGAGGTGACACTGCTGGGACATTATACAGTAATGGAGGGGTCTGGTGATGACTGGAGAGGTGACACTGCTGGGAATGCTGGGACATTATACAGTAATGGAGGGGTCTGGTGATGACTGGAGAGGTGACACTGCTGGGATATTATACAGTAATGGAGGGGTCTGGTGATGACTGGAGAGGTGACACTGCTGGGACATTATACAGTAATGGAGGGGTCTGGTGATGACTGGAGAGGTGACACTGCTGGGACATTATACAGTAATGGAGGGGTCTAGTGATGACTGGAGAGGTGACACTGCTGGGACATTATACAGTAATGGAGGGGTCTGGTGATGACTGGAGAGGTGACACTGCTGGGACATTATACAGTAATGGAGGGGTCTGGTGATGACTGGAGAGGTGACCCTGCTGGGACATTATACAGTAATGGAGGGGTCTGGTGATGACTGGAGAGGTGACCCTGCTGGGACATTATACAGTAATGGAGGGGTCTGGTGATGACTGGAGAGGTGACACTGCTGGGACATTATACAGTAATGGAGGGGTCTGGTGATGACTGGAGAGGTGACACTGCTGGGACATTATACAGTAATGGAGGGGTCTGGTGATGACTGGAGAGGTGACCCTGCTGGGAATGCTGGGACATTATACAGTAATGGAGGGGTCTGGTGATGACTGGAGAGGTGACACTGCTGGGACATTATACAGTAATGGAGGGGTCTGGTGATGACTGGAGAGGTGACACTGCTGGGACATTATACAGTAATGGAGGGGTCTGGTGATGACTGGAGAGGTGACACTGCTGGGACATTATACAGTAATGGAGGGGTCTGGTGATGACTGGAGAGGTGACCCTGCTGGGACATTATACAGTAATGGAGGGGTCTGGTGATGACTGGAGAGGTGACACTGCTGGGACATTATACAGTAATGGAGGGGTCTGGTGATGACTGGAGAGGTGACCCTGCTGGGACATTATATAGTAATGGAGGGGTCTGGTGATGACTGGAGAGGTGACACTGCTGGGACATTATACAGTAATGGAGGGGTCTGGTGATGACTGGAGAGGTGACACTGCTGGGACATTATACAGTAATGGAGGGGTCTGGTGATGACTGGAGAGGTGACCCTGCTGGGACATTATATAGTAATGGAGGGGTCTGGTGATGACTGGAGAGGTGACACTGCTGGGACATTATACAGTAATGGAGGGGTCTGGTGATGACTGGAGAGGTGACACTGCTGGGACATTATACAGTAATGGAGGGGTCTGGTGATGACTGGAGAGGTGACACTGCTGGGACATTATACAGTAATGGAGGGGTCTGGTGATGACTGGAGAGGTGACACTGCTGGGACATTATACAGTAATGGAGGGGTCTGGTGATGACTGGAGAGGTGACACTGCTGGGACATTATACAGTAATGGAGGGGTCTGGTGATGACTGGAGAGGTGACACTGCTGGGAATGCTGGGACATTATACAGTAATGGAGGGGTCTGGTGATGACTGGAGAGGTGACACTGCTGGGATATTATACAGTAATGGAGGGGTCTGGTGATGACTGGAGAGGTGACACTGCTGGGACATTATACAGTAATGGAGGGGTCTGGTGATGACTGGAGAGGTGACACTGCTGGGACATTATACAGTAATGGAGGGGTCTGGTGATGACTGGAGAGGTGACACTGCTGGGACATTATACAGTAATGGAGGGGTCTGGTGATGACTGGGGAGGTGACACTGCTGGGACATTATACAATAATGGAGGGGTCTGGTGATGACTGGAGAGGTGACACTGCTGGGACATTATACAGTAATGGAGGGGTCTGGTGATGACTGGAGAGGTGACACTGCTGGGACATTATACAGTAATGGAGGGGTCTGGTGATGACTGGAGAGGTGACCCTGCTGGGAATGCTGGGACATTATACAGTAATGGAGGGGTCTGGTGATGACTGGAGAGGTGACACTGCTGGGACATTATACAGTAATGGAGGGGTCTGGTGATGACTGGAGAGGTGACACTGCTGGGACATTATACAGTAATGGAGGGGTCTGGTGATGACTGGAGAGGTGACACTGCTGGGACATTATACAGTAATGGAGGGGTCTGGTGATGACTGGAGAGGTGACCCTGCTGGGACATTATACAGTAATGGAGGGGTCTGGTGATGACTGGAGAGGTGACACTGCTGGGACATTATACAGTAATGGAGGGGTCTGGTGATGACTGGAGAGGTGACACTGCTGGGAATGCTGGGACATTATACAGTAACACCACTGGAGGGGTCGGGGTGATGACTGTATCATTATGTATCAGGTTCCTATAAGGTGTCAGGACGTGGCGGTCTATTTCTCCATGGAGGAGTGGGAGTATGTAGAAGGACACAAGGATCAGTACAAGGATCAGGTGATGATGGAGGATCAGCAGCCCCTCACATCACCAGGTAATAGACATGACTATATACACACGTCCTCTCATTATTTGTATGTAAAGAATGAATTCAGTCTCTGTATGTGTTCCCTACAGTCAGATCCAGTAAGAGAACAGCACCAGAGAGGTGTCCCCGTCCTCTTGATAAGCAGAATATGGAGGACATTACTACTGGGAAAGATCTGATCTATATTAAGGCTACAGACATAAAGGAAGAAGATGAAGAGACAGATGTGAGCGGTGATGAGCAGTATAAGGAGGACATTCATACAGATAACCGCCCAGGTGAGTAGTAACCACTAAATACAGAGAAGAGTCACAGATTCTATTCTGTCACCGGCTGCAATAATATTTTCGGGAAGTATTGGTGTAACTAGAATCTTTGGGACTCCAGGGTAAATACAATCCCCTCCCCCTCTATATTTACTCTATAGCAGTTGACTTGATCCCATCACCACTACATAGTGACTGAATAATACCGCCATACTGTTTATGAATCACATTATATACAGACTAATATTCCCCCATATAGCAGTAGATACCAGCTCTCTGTCTCTCTGGAGTCGCTATCTTTCCTTTTTCATCCTGAGGATAGGGGATAAGTGTCTGATCGTGGGGGTCCGACTGCTGGGACCCCCCCATGTTCTCCTGCCCAGCACCCCAGATCTCTCCAGGCACAGGTGACCTCCGCTCCGTGCAGGGATTACTGTCAACCACCGCACCAAGAGATGCCCGACATGTCTCTCCATGAATCTCTATGGGAGAGCCGGAGATACACAAATGTGATGCCAGGCAGGAGATCGCGGGGGTCTCAGTGTCTAGGGGATAAGTACTCATGTGCTAAAAATTTCCTTTAACCCCTTAAGGACCAAGCGTTTTTCTGTTTTTGCACTTTAGTTTTTTCCTCCTTACCTTTTAAAAATCATAACTCTTTCAATTTTGCACCTAAAAATTTAATATTATGGCTTATTTTTTGCGCCACCAATTCTACTTTGTAAGGACATCAGTCATTTTACCCAAACATCTACGGCGATACAGAAAAAAATCATTGTGCGACAAAACTGAAGAAAAAAACACAATTTTGGGGGCTTCCATTTCTACGTCCTAATTATTTTTGGTAAAAATGACACCTCATCTTTATTTTGTAGGTCCATACGGTTAAAATGATCCCCTACTTATATAGGTGATTTTGTCGTACTTGTGGAAAAAATCATAATTACATGCACGAAAATTAATACATTTAAAATTGTCCATTTCTGACCCCTATAACTTTTTAATTTTTCCGCGTACAGGGCGGTATGAGGGCTCATTTTTTGCGCCATGATCTGAAGTTTTAATCGGAACTATGTTTGTTTTGATTGGTCTTTTTGATTGCCTTTTGTTCCTTTTTTTTTATGGTATAAAAATTGACCAAAAATACGCTATTTTGGACTTTGGACTGTGCGTTGATTGTGCGGTTTAATTTACAATATATTTTTATAGTTCGGACATTTACGCACAATACCACATATTTTTATGTTTATTATGTTTATATATTTTTACATGGAATTTTGGTGATTTAAACTTTTAATGAGGAAGGGGTTAATGTGTGTTTTTAACCTTTTTTTTTAAAACACTTTTTAGATTCCTCATACAGATCAGTGTGGTTCCATAGAACCATATTGATCTGTGTGCTCTGCACTCGATTGATAAAGCCTGGTCCTGCCAGACTGTATCATTCAGAGCACCGGAGCCGCCGCAGCAGGAGAGGTAAGCCCTCAGGCTACCTCAGCAGTGGATGGCCGCCCCCCCCCCGCATCGCGATCCACCCCACTGGACCACCAGGGACAGGATAAAGGCACCTTTAGACGATCTAAAGGGTTATTAGCCGCATGTCGGCTATTAACGCCGGCCCCCAGCTACAGGAATCAGCTGGGGGCCGGCCGGTATGACGCGGGCTCGAGTTGGGAGCCCGCGTCATACCCCGTTAACGGCCAATGGACGAGCATAGACGTCCATGGTCGTTAACGGGTTAAAGAGGTACTCCCGTGCTCCAGCGTTCTGAACTTTTTGTTCAGAATGCTCAGAGGCTGTGATCGTAAAGCCATGGCCACGCCCCCTCGTGCTGTCATGCCAAATCCTGGGGGCCCCAGCAGCCGCACCCCCAGGATCAGACATCTTATCCCCCATCCTTTGAATAAGGGATAAGATGTCTAGCAGTGGAGTAGCCCTTTAAAGGAGTACTCCGCCCCTAGACTTCTTATCCCCTATCCAAAGGATAGGGGATAAGATGTCAGATCGCGGGGGTCCCGCTGCTGGGGACCCCGGGATCTCGGCTGCAGCACCCACCTGTACGGTGGCTTCCGTCAACGCTGGAGGCTTCGGATCCCGACCACAATGGCGGAAGAGCGTGATGTCACGACTCCGCCCCATGTGACGTCACACCCCGCCCGCTCAATGCAAGTCTATGGGAGGTCCGTCACGCCCCCTCCCATAGACTTGCATTGAGGGGGCGGAGCGTGACGTCACGCTCTTCCGCCACTGTGGTCGGGATCCGAAGCCTCCAGCGTTGCCGGAAGCCGTACAGTTGGGTGCTGCAGACGAGATCCCTGGGGTCCCCAGCAGCGGGACCCCCGCAATCTGACATCTTATTCCCTATCCTTTGGATAGGGGATAAGATGTCTAGGGGCGGAGTACCCCTTTAAATCCCTTTATTCTTTCCCTCTGATACGGAAATGTTCCGGTTCGGGTCACCTGTGTGGGTCCAAATGGAGGTATAGGTGCGGCTGGCGAGCCGAGAGCCAAAATCATTAAAAATAAAGGTTCCCCTTTTAACTTGGTTCCTGGAAAATTTCACTAACTTTATTAGGACATAAGTCTTTCTATACACATTAATAGACAAAAGACAAAAATGTGATACTGTCTGCCTAGACAGGATAGGGGATAGATTATAGATCACGGGATGGTCCGACCCTTGGGACTCCCCACGATCTCCTGAATGGGGCCCCGGCAGTCTGCAGGAAGCGGCCGTGCTGACCCCCACAGGATGCCGCGGCTGACACACCCCCTCCATGTATCTCTATTGGATACATGGAGGGGGAGTGTCGGCCACCGCTCCATGCAGGGGTTGGTCCGCCCCCTTCAAGCAGACTGCCAGGGCCCCGTTCAGGAGATCGCAGGGAGTCCCAAGGGTCGGACCCCCGTGATCTATAATGTATCCCCTATCCTTTGCCTGAATTCTCTGGCTGGCATGAGGATTATAAAGGGGCGGTTTGTATGACTGCTCCATTATAACCTGTGGGGTCAGGTCCATTGGGGGCAAAGACTGGTGTCCCTGCTCCTTGTAAGGCAGTGGTGTCAAACTGTGGTTCTCCAGATGTTCCAAAATTTCATCTCCCGGGCATGCTGGGAGTTGAAGTTTTGCAACATCTGGAGTTCCGCAGTTTGAAGACCACTTCACTAAGGGATACCATGAGAGGGAAGCCTTGATTTACCTTTCGGGGACAGTGTGCATCCTCTGGAGGAGGCAGACAGACCTTTGGTGTCCAGGCATGCTGGGAGTTGAAGTTCTGCAACATCTGGAGGACCACAGTTTGACACCACTGTTGTATGGCTGCTCCGCTATCATAGTAACTATCTTTCTTAAGTTTTGCAGTAAATCTTATTTAAAAATGAAGGGTACAAAGTACTATTGCTTAGAAATGCAAAAATGTCCTGGGTTGTTAATGGGTTAATACTCAAAAATTAAAAATGTGTTATTTTCTGCAGATTCTTGTACCAGGAGATCAGAGGAGAATCTTATATCTTCAGATTATAAAGCAGATGATGATATCACACAAGATACATATGAAGAACATTCCATTATCCCAGATACACCCTCAGCCCTTCACAGCCAAGATCTGTCATCTCATCCTTATATACAGGTCCTGTCTTCTCAGTCATCACAGGATGTTCAGCTAAATAAAAGCCACAGAAGGGGTGTTGGACATGTAAGAGATCATACAGGAAAGAAACCATATTCATGCTCAGAATGTGGGAAATCTTTTACTCAGAAATTAGGTCTTGTTAGACATAAAAGAACTCACACAGGGGAGAATCCATTTTCATGTGCAGAATGTGGGAAATGTTTTACTCGGAAATCACATCTTGTTGTACATCAGAGAACTCATACAGGAGAGAAGCCATTTTCATGTTCAGAATGTGGGAAATGTTTTGCTCAGAAATTAGATCTTGTTAGACATAAAAGAACTCACACAGGGGAGAAGCCATTTTCATGTGCAGAATGTGGGAAATGTTTTACTGATAAATCAAGTCTTGTTCAACATCAAAGAAATCACACAGGGGAGAAGCCATTTTCATGCTCAGAATGTGGGAAATGTTTTACTCGGAAATCACATATTGTTGTACATCAAAGAACTCACACAGGAGAGAAGCCATTTTCATGTTCAGAATGTGGGAAATGTTTTGCTCAGAAACCAGATCTTATTAAACATCAAAGAACTCACACAGGAGAGAAGCCATTTTCATGTTCAGAATGTGGGAAATGTTTTGCTCAGAAAGCAAATATTGTTAAACATCAAAGAACTCACACAGGAGAGAAGCCAATTCAGAGCAGTAAATGATGCAGATAACACATCTATATATTAACCATGTACATAGGATATCTGACATTTATACATATATCATATACTGCATCTCCAAACTTGTTACCACTTGTTAATAAAAGTTTTCTCATTCATCACAGGATGTTCAGCAAAATAAGAGTCACAGAAGGAGTGTTAAAGATAAAAGAGCTCAAAGAGAAAAGAAGCCATTTTCATGTTCAGAATGTGGGAAATCTTTTACTTCTAAATCACATCTAGTTGAACATCAGAGAACTCACACAGGGGAGAAGCCATTTGCATGTGCAGAATGTGGAAAATATTTCACTCAGAAATCATATCTTGTTGAACATCAAAGAACTCACACAGGGGAGAAGCCATTTTCATGTCCAGAATGTGGGAAATGTTTTCCTTTTAAATCAGGTCTTGTTGTACATCAAAGAACTCACACGGGAGAGAAGCCATTTTCATGTCCAGAATGTGGGAAATGTTTTACTAATCAATCAAGTCTTATTCAACATCAAAGAACTCACACAGGAGAGAAGCCATTTTCATGTCCAGAATGTGGGAAATGTTTTGCTCAGAAATCAGATCTTTTTAAACATCAAAGAACTCACACAGGGGAGAAGCCATTTTCATGTGCAGAATGTGCGAAATGTTTTACTGATAAATCAACTCTTATTCATCATGAAAGAACACACATAGGGGAGAAGCCATTTTCATGTGCAGAATGTGGGAAATGTTTTACTTTGAAATCAAATCTTGTTCAACATCAAAGAACTCACACAGGAGAGAAGCCATTTTCATGTGCAGAATGTGGGAAATGTTATTCTGGGAAATCACATCTTGTTAAACATAAAAGAACTCACACATCTATATATTAACCATGTACATAGGATAGTTGACACTAATACATACTCATATATTTATACAATATATGCTTCATCTCCAAACTTGTTATCAATTTTTAAGAAGTTTTCTTTCTTATATGATTTATTATTCTTATATTCATCTCCGCACACTGGACTTATAATAAATGTAATATTGTCCCTGACGTTGTATATAGGGAATGTAACGTGTCAGTGTTGTCCCCGCCCCCTTCTCATTATGATTATAGAGACTTTAATTCAAGGCATCAGACAGGATCCGCGCGTCTCCCTTGAAGATCGTCTCTTCTGAACATAAGACGCTGCAGATACTTTTATTTATCACAAACCCTAGACCAGCGTTTCCCGTCTTGACGTCTATTTTCGGTCTCAGATCATAAAATCCATTTTTCTATATGAGAAGTCGTCAATATGTCAGCGTCCCCCGGGTTCAGTAAACATCGGTGTAATTCTTTTCCTTTTCTTTGTCCTCCCCGGGGTATAAAATCCCTAGAGATCTGATCACATCTGGTACAAGATCTCTTTACTTCACACTTTGCGCCATTATTACACGGATTGAAGACCCAGTTACACGCTCGTAAATTCCCATATATGTCGTGGATTGGAAGGAAAAAGGTTCTTAAATCTTATATTTACCAATAATATTTTATATTTTTACAGTCCGTCCCTATCATAGTACGGAATTGTTATTTCTCTTCTATCCGATGGTTATTTAGTAATTTTGTTATGATTCAGAAGAGACCACGTGTCCCGTATAGACGCTCACCCTGAAGACATTAGACGGCGGTTTTGTGTTTCCGGATTTACACACTTATTATAAAGCTTTTCCTTCGTCTGGATTATTAGAGCTCGTTCGCTCTTCTTTTTCTCATCCTCCCCTTTATATTCCTCCTCATGTGGATATGGAATTCTCCTCAGTCCGTCCTTCTATAGGGCCCATTTTGTGGCCCCCGCACTCCTCTTTGGCCTCTCTAGTTCTTTCCTCTTTTATATATAACTTTGTCGGTATTACGAGACTGCTCTACGACTGATTCTGATTTCCCTTCTCCCCTAACCCCACTTTCTTTACTCCCTATGGTTATTACTAAACACATTTTCCCTCTTCCCCTTTGTGGGAACGTTTACATTCTTTTACGTTACGAGATTTATATTCTTCTACTAAGACTTTGGCCATAGAGGAATCTCAGGCTTTCTGGGGTTTTATAAGTAAATGTATCTTTACTCTCCAATGTTTTAAGCGTTATACTAACATACGTCCCTGAAATTGGTTAGAGAGATTGTATTTATTTCCTAAATAATAATAATATCTAAGCTTTATTCTTATCTGATTTCTTCTGCTCCTAATAGTAACCAAAATGCATCTTATATGAGAAGAGGAGCTGAATATCCAACTCTCTGAAGAACAGAGCGGATTTATCTCTAGCGCTCACGTGGCTCCTCCCCCTGTATTCGTATACAGGAGAGTTTATATAAGTTATATTGTCGGGGGTATGGGACTCCTCCTCTCCTTTTGTCACATGGTATTCCAGAATCTTCTCAGTGCGATGTCACAGGGGGAGGGGGGGGGGGGCGTGTCTGTGAAGTCATGATCACAGCCTCCAGTTCCAAGATTTCTGGACAAAATGTACAGAACACTGGAGTACCCCTTTAATCTCACACCTACTATTGGTGACTAGACGTCTTATTCCGATATACTAGAGATCTTCTACCCCCTCCAGTCATTTCCCAGCGGTGCAAAAAAAAGTTCCCAGTTATTCAAAATTGAGAAACCTGTTTCATGGCAAAATGTCTTGAACAATTCCTTGGAGACTTGTTCTCTTTAGATTACTTTTAGAACCTTTTCATTAACACCTTAAGGACCAAGGGTGTACCTGTGTACCTATGACCCCGTGTCATAGCCGGGTGGTCCTGTGGCTAATGCCGGACATAACCGACCGTGGTTATGCCCGGCATTAACCCCTTAGACGCGGCGATCAACTAAACCGTTCCTGGCAGCTCCTGAGAGGGATGGGAGAGGGTGCCTACCTGCCTCCATCTTTGTCCGATCAGCAAAGCATTGAACCGTATATGAAATCAGTAGATTGTATGTACAGTAATAGTCGCCTATGGGGACTAAATAATGGTGCAAAAATAGTTTAAAAAAATTACAAAGTTGATAAGTGATTTAACCCCTTAAGGACGCAGCCCTTTTTCACCTTAAGGTCTGAGCCCTTTTTCGCAATTCTGACCACCGTCACTTAACACATTAATAACTCTAAAACGCTTTTACCGAATATTCTGATTCTGAGAGAGTTTTTTCGTGACATATTCTACTTTATTTTGGTGGTAAATTTCTTGCATCCTTTTTTGGTGAAAAATCCCAAAATTTCATGAAAATTTAGCATTTTTCTAACTTTGAAACTCTCTGCTTGTAAGGAAAATGGATATTCCAAATAAATTTAATTTTTATTCACAAATACAATATGTCTACTATATGTTGGCATCATAAAATGGACATATTTTTACTTTTTGAAAAAATTAGAGGGCTTCAAAGTAGAGCAGCAATTTTCAAAAATGTCATGAAAATTGCAAAATCTGAAGGTACAGATGTTACAGAACTACAACTCCCAGCATGCCTAACAGTGGTCTCCAAACTGTGACCCTCCAGATGTTGCAAAACTACAACTCCCAGCATGCCCAGACAGCCTTTGGCTGTCTGGGCATGCTGGGAGTTGCAGTTTGGCACCCACTAGGAAGGGCAGCAGTAAATATCGCTTACAGCCCCCTTCCTTCCTAAACCCCCACACACAAACGTTGTTTCCCTACCTGAGCCGTGATCTCCGCTGATGTCTCTGATGATCACATCTGGTCCTCAGGTAAAGGCCTCCATATTCTCCCCCAGTTCTGCCCGATATCCAGGGGTGGGCAGAATGAGGGGTTGCCATGGCAACCCACTGTCCTGCGCTGCCATTGGTCAGAATCAGTTCCGATCAGACCAGATCAGCCCGGAATAGCAGAAAATTGAATGTCTGAATTGACATGCGATTTTCTGCGATCGCCGACATGGGGGGGTCTCAGGACCCCCCTCGGCGATGTGCCGGGATGCCTGCTGAATGATTCTACAAGCATCCCGGTCCGGTCCCCAACCGGCTAGCGGCGGGGACCGTAATTCCCATGGGCGTATGCATACTCCCTACGTCCTTAAGGACTCGGGATGCAGGGCGTATGCATACGCCCCACGTCCTGAAGAGGTTAACCCCTTCCCTAATAAAAGTTGGAATCACCCCCCTTTTCCCATAAAAAAAAATATAAACATAAATAAATATGTGGTATTGCTGCATGCGTAAATGTCTGAACTATAAAAAATATCATGTTAATTAAACCACGTGGTCAATGGTGTTTAAAAAAAAATCCAAAGTCCAGAATTGTGTATTTTTGGTCATTTTGTATACCCTAAAATGTATAAAACAGCGATCAAAAAGTCCCATCAAAAATGGTGGCACAAAAAACAAGCCCTCATATGAGTCTATAGGTGCAAAATTGAAAGCGTTATGATTTTTAGAAGGTAAGAAGTGCAAAAATGAAAAATGGCCTGGTCCTTAAGGGGTTAAATCATTTATTATTATAAATAAGTTTTATGCTAGATGTCGGGTTGATCTATTTCTATCTTTCTTTTTTTTCTAAAGATTTTTTGTTTGCAATTTATGTATTATTGGGGCAATATGAATATTATTGTGGTGAAACGATGATTTGATACTTTTTTTTTTCTTTTGTTAACAATAAAAGAGACATTGGGGAAAAAAAATAAAGTTTTTCTTTTATAACGTAGTCACCGATCCAGCGATGTCATCTCTATAATTTTACATGGGAGGAAAAGAGTCTCATATATGGCTACAAGGTAACAGGACATGAGCAGATTAGACATATAAAATCACTTCTATCTTCTATCTTCTAGGACATTCTGATCCTATAGGTGTTAGATTAGTGGGGTCTCCTACTCTACACAGGGTCCTTCCTTAGGTTATAGAGGGAAGAACAAGTTGTATTCGGCTGAAGTGCGGAGAAGAATTAACCAGGTGGCTCTATGGTTGGTTCCCAGATCTCTGAGGGGCTGAAGCCAGCTGTGCGCTCTCCGTTCAAGGAAAGGACTTGTTAGACGTCCTTTAAAGGGGTACTCCACCCCTAGACATCTTATCTTCTATCCAAAGGATCGGGGCTAAGATGATTGATCGCGGGGATCCTGCAGCTGTGATCTCCGTGATTTCTGAGCAACACCTGACATTAGTTTTGAACACTGGGTGCGGGCGGCAGGGGTCGTGATGTCATGTATGGGAGGGAGGTGTGGCGGCCGTACTCCCATAGACTTGCATTGAGGGGTCATGAGGTGACTACACAACCCCCGCCACCCGCTCCAAGCAGTTGGAACAAAATCTTCTGAATGCTGGGGCAGCGGAGTACCTCTTTAAAGCTCATGGCGCCTGAACAACATGGCTGGATAAGACATATTCTCTCACATTTCCATCCATAGGTCATGTTCTCGATTAAAGGGGTACTCCGGTATCGCAGTTTTATGGTTCTCTAGCATGCTTGTAGTGAGTTTAGCACTTTTGTAAATCACATGTTATACATCTGTCCACAGCACGTATGTTTTTTACTGACCTCTTTTCTATGACGGAGGTCAAATAGTTTTTCTGGTTGCCTTTGACTGTCGTCCACACCTGCGGCCATGTTTATTCACTGTTGTGGACAAGACGTCAGCGCTGTAGGCGTTGCTGTTTTTTTTTCTCCTGCAATGGTTTTGCCCCTCTTCCACATCCCTGTAATGAATACTAATTGAATTGTTGCGGGAGGATGGATGTCTCCTCCCGCTGTCAGCCAGCCCTGCGCCCGGCTCACAATGTACTGAATACCCTGTACCAGCGCTGCGGCTGACATGTAACCCCTTCCCCGCCATGGGGACCGTGCGCCCGCGGGGGAATCAGGGGAATCGCTTATCATGATTCCTCCCGCAGACGCACTGTCCCCATGGCGGGGAAATTAGTAACATGTCAGCCGCAGCGCTATCAGGATTCCCCCCACAGACGCACTGTCCCCATGCCGGGGAATTAGTAACATGTCAGCCGCAGCACTATCATGATCCGAAAAATTACTAAAGCCCGGGGCAAAGAAAGCCCAGGGCACAAGATCCCTATTGCAGGGAGACTTCCCTAAAACTTAACTTTTAATGGTGCTCTGATAAAATATTTGTGACCAAAACGTTAAAAACGTTCACCAGTGAAATTGGAGGTTCCAGCATCAATTTCTTGGACCTACAATGCGGAAATACGGCGCACGGAGTTGACAGGTAAGGCAGCAACCTAGTGATTGGACAATCCAGGACAGGCAAACCGAAATGGATTTTTGTGATTGGTTCCCTAACATCAAGCACTCAGGATAGGTTGATACACCTGTCGCTGAGTGATGACAGCACAAACAGACCATATATAAGGAAGTACTTGACACGTGGGAAGGTGTTTGCCCATTGTTCCTCCTGAGGACGGTGCAGTAGCGCCGAAACTAGTAGAGGGGGGCAAATGTTAGTGTTTTAAATCTGTCTCGGTTCACTTAGATAAAAGGAAACTGTAGTTCCCTATACAATTAACCCAGTGAACTCACTCACAGTTATTAGATTACAGTGGACCTTGACATGAGTTTTTCACGTTTTGGTCACAAATATTTTATCAGAGCACCATTAAAAGTTAAGTTTTAGGGAAGTCTCCCTGCAATAGGGATCTTGTGCCCTGGGCTTTCTTTGCCCCGGGCTTTAGTAATTTTTCGTAGAAAGTGATCCCTGACTTCCTTTAGGGACCAGTTGTGTATAACTATCATGATCCTCCCCTGCGGGCGCACTGTCAGCTTCTCACCCCGCAGTCCCCACATCAGGGAATGAATTGTCATCCGCAGTGTGCTGTCCCCACATTAGGGAACTAATCATATGTGACGCTGCGCTGCTCTGCTTCCTGCCCCCATCTCCCCCCCCCCAAAGCGATGTCCCTGCGAGTGCTAACTGTGAGCCGCAGCAGTGCTGTACATTCTCCCCACGTCAGGAAATGAATGATTTCTGAGCGCGGGCGCAGGGCTTCTGATCGGAGAACAGAAGCTGATCAGAAGCCCTGCGCCCGCGCTCACAAATCATTCATTCCCCGACGTGGGGAGAATGTACAGCGCTGCTGCGTCTCACAGTTAAAGGACATCTGTACTGATGAATTTTACATATACCTGTACCCAGGCTGCAAAAATAAACAAAATAAAGTTTGACTCACCTTCCTACTTTCCCCGTTGCTACGGTAACAACCTCACGGTCCTCTGCTGCGATCCTCATGCTGCTTCCTGCCGGCCGGCTCCTTACATGACAGTGCGCTCAGCCTATGACCGGCCGAGGCGGGACATCGCTGCGGCCGGTGATACGCTGACGGCTCTGTGACATTCCCCTCCCCAGGAAGCAGTGTGAGGATCGCAGCAGGGGACTGTGAGGCCCTTACCGTAGCAACGAGGGAACGTAGGATGGTGATTCAAATTATGATTAGTTCACGGATGTGGGGACAGCGCACTGCGGATGACAATTCATTCCCTAACATGGGAAGAATGTGCAGGCTGCGGCTCACAGTTAACACTTTCCCTGATGCGGGGACATTGCTTTTTTTTTTTGAGGGGGGGGGTAGAAGCAGAGCAGCGCCCGCGGGTCACATATGATCAGCCCCCCCCCCCCCCCCACTGACAATTCATTAATTCCCTGATGTGGGGACTGTGGGGTGAGAAGCTGAGGGTGGGATGAGTATACTAATGAACAGGGCAGGGAAAGGGCTAAAGGGAAAAAAAATAAAGCCGGCCACAAACAGGGCTTGGCGGCAACGCAAAACAAGTTGGGCGGGGCACTGAAAGAGGAGACCGGCTAGTTTCTAAAACAAAGGCAAAACGGAAATAGATGCTACACTACATGGACACACTTGTGCAAAGAAAAGAAAGACAAACAAAGAGCGAGACTGAGACCAGAGATAAGAACAAAACTCACCTGCAAGGGTAAGTAGAAACTGAAAAAACACATTGGCCACCGGAGTACCCCTTTAACCTCTTAAGGATGGATATGCCCGTGGGAATTCCGGTCCCCGCTGCTAGCCAGGCGGGGACCGGTATGCCTGCTGAAATAATTCAGCAGGCATCCCGGCACATCACCGAGGGGGGTCCTGAGACCTCCCCATGTTGGCGATCGCAGGAAATCACATGTTAAGTCAGACATGCAATTTTATGCTATTCAGGGCTGATCGGGTCTCTGGTGACCCGATCGCCCAGAAAATAGGGATGATCGGAGCAGTCAGTGACAGCTCCGATCATCCTGAGGGATAGGAGCGAGGTTGCAGTGGTGCAACCTCCTCCTATCCCCTGCCATTAGTCAGAAATTAATTCTGACCAATGACAGCGCACAACAGGGGGTTGCCATGGAAAGCCCCCGCTCTGCCCACCCCTCGATGTCGGGCAGAACGGGGGGAGAAGATGGCGGCCGTTACCTGGAGAGAAGATGCCGTGGGGACCGCAGATCATCGCTGGAGACATCGTAGATCAGCGGCGCAGGTAGGGAGGCGGCGGTGGGGGGGTAGGAAGATGTCAGTAAAGCGATCTTTACTGATGCGCTTCTAGTGGTTGCCAAACTGCAACTCCCAGCATGCCCAGACAGCCAAAGGCTGTCTGGGCATGCTGGGTTTTGTAGTTTTGCAACATCTGGAGGGTCACAGTTTGGAGACCACTATTACAGTGGTGCCCAAATGGTAGCCCTCCAGATGTTTCCAAACTACAACTCTCAGCATGCCAAGACTACCCAGGCATGCTGGGAGTTGTAGTTCTGTAACATCTGTCACTTCAGATTTTGCAATTTTCATGAAAATTTAGAAAATTGTAGAATTTAGAATAATCGGTAAAAGCATCTTAGAGTTATTAATGCTTAAAGTGACAGTGGTCAGAATTACAAAAAAGGGCTCAGTCCTTAAGGTGAAAAAGGGCTCAGTCCTAAAGGGGTTAATGTTCTCACCTATCTAACTGGAGAAATTCAGTGTAAACATTGTATGACTAAGAGCGGCGACGCCTGAAACGCGTCATGGTGTTCACCTTCTTGTGACTTTTCTCCAATAAACAGGACTCTGCATTGTCCACGCTGGTTATTTTTCCTGCTCATATGGACTTTGGTGCCGCCATACACCTGCCGTGCTGTGGAGGGGACTTACCTGCGGGGAGCTGCCTATACACTTTACCTCTTTATAAATATACTATTCATTTTGTATATACTTTTATAATATTTTTTCTATATATTTGTAACTGTATAAACAAGGCGCTCAACATCACGCTGTATTGTGAAAGCATTAATGCCTTCAATGGTATTGATCGTCCACCATGCGAGGCCATAAAACTTACCTTCTCCATTTGGATGTAAGACCAGCGTGTTCCTCCATTAGGTGTCGCACCGTGACATTTTATACACATTTATGGCTCATAATGGGACGTATAATATATGGATTTTATATTCTGTCACCATATTGTAAAACCCCTTATGTGTAGATTATAGTTTTATGTCCCCATTACCCTTTGTATATGAACGTGGGGTGCCTCCAGCTGTTTCCAGAGGCATCCGTCTCCATTTTTTGGCTATTTCTCATTTCTTGTAAATCCTTCTGACATAATGTAAAGGTTTTTGATATATATATTGTTTATATTTGCATATTTAGGAGGATATCAATTCTATAGATTTTTATATACATTTCACCTCCGATCAGGTGACTCTAGTGACCCGGTAGGGATTCGTTCACCGCTTATAATAAGGATGTAACTGTGAGTACTCCTATATCTATTTACCTGATGAAGAACCCGGTTCGGGTTAGAAACTTAAAGGGGTACTCCACCCCTAGACATCTTATCCTTTATCCAAAGAATAGGGGAATGAGATATCTGACCCCCGCAGCTGGGACCCCCGTGATCTCTGTGCAGCACCTGTCATTCGTTTAGAACGCTGAGTGCGGGCTGCAGGGGTTGTGATGTTATGGCCACGCCCCTTATGATGTCACACCATGCCCCCTCATAGACTTGCATTGAGGGGGCGTGGTGTGATGTCACGACCCCCGCACCCAGAGTTCAGAACAAAATGCTCCGAACGCTGGGGCAGTGGAGTACTCCTTTAATGTTACTTGTATGGAATAAACGACACCGTTCTGTTATTAGGATCTATGGTCAGATTCTTCTTCCATAACTAGTCTCAGTACTAGCACCAGCGGGTATCCTCCATTTTACCGCTGTGGATCGTGTGTGATCCTCTTCAAGTACATTCATCCCACCGAGGATCCTGCCAGACCTGGAGAGGATGCCGCGGCTGCTGACGGCCATCTTGGATTCCAATTAGGAGTCTAGGTGCCAGTGCTGGTGTTGTGTCCTCAGCACAACATCTTCCGGTATGCCTTCTACCACCTACCTGCTAGGGTTTACCGGAACGTTACTACACCAGGAGTGCATCTTTTATTCTCGTCTAAGGAGATGATGGAGGCGCCGATGCTGCCAACCGAGGTGGAGAAGTTAAAGCCCAGACAGGGGCAGATGCTGAGCAGCAAGAGGATAGGATCTTACTGACAAAGCAGTTTAACCGCTTGAGGACTTTTTTTTCCCATTTTTGCACTTTTGTTTTTTTCCTCACCTTCTAAAAATCATAACGCTTTCAGTTTTCCACCTACAGGCCTATATGAGGCTTGTTTTATGCGCTAAATCACATTTATTAACTTATTTTTTCACACTTTTTTTGTCTATTACATGCAATTATTGGATTGCATACGCTGTTCTGTGCCATAGCATAGCATTGATCAGTGTTATCGGTGCTCTGCTCCTCTAGTTTGGATCTCAGGCATGGAGCAGCAGAGCGACAATCGGATGGTGGGAAGTAAGGTAAGTAGCCTCCCGCTGTCCTCTCAGCTGTTCAGGACACCACGATTTCACCACGGCGGTCCCGAACAGCTGACTGAGCTAACCGGCAACTGTTTCTCCTGTTTTAGAGGCCGCGATCAACTTTGATTGCGGCGTCTAAAGGGATAATACCGGATATCAGCCCGATCAGCAATGTCCGCGGGTCCTGGTTGTAGATAGCAACCGGGACCCACCGGGTATGAAGCGTGCTCAGCCCCTGAGCACGCTTCGCATAACAGGAGCCAGCACAGAACGTAAATATATAAGTCATGCGTCATTAAGGGGTTAAATTGGAAAAGGGGGGTGATTCAAACTTTTAGCATGGAAGGGGTTAATTCACATTTATTAACTTGTTTTCTTACACCCTTTTTTAGTCCCTGTCGGGGACTATAACATGCAATCCTCTGATTGTATACACTGTTCTGTGCCATAGCATAGCATTGATCAGTGTTATCTGCGCTGAAGCTGACTGGAGCATCAAGGAAGAGACTGGACGGCAAGGAGGCAGGTAAGGGCCCTCTCGCCGTCCTCTCAGCTAATTGTTACACCACGGTGGTCCGGATCAGCTCCACTGAGCTGCCAAGAAAGCTTTTCTTTTATTTTAGACGCCGCAATCAACTTTGATTGCGGCATCTAATGGGTTAATAACGGGAATCACCGCGATCAATGATGTCCGGCATTAGACATGGTTCCCAGCCAGCTTGTGACCCCGCGTAATAGCAGGGGAGCAGGGACAAAGCATACATGTACACCCTGCGTCCTTAAGGGGTTTAGAAGCTTTTAATATGCCGAGGGCCCAGGACAAGTCTGTTTCTCTATTACAGGTAAGAAAAGCACAATGGACCTGATGTGGTTGACGCAACCATCTTAAAAAGGTCTCCAGAGGCAGCGAGGAGGGCAAGTGGATAAAGCAACGAGCTGCCCTGAATGATACCGGTCTGTATAAAAACAACAAGGATAAAATCTGTCTACCAAAGGTTCTGTGCCCAATGATGTCCCCGGAGACTCATAGAGTCACCCACAACTAGAAAATGACTATAATATCACTGGTGAGTGATCACTGGATAGCCCCAGGATTTACCACAGTGGTCACCAGGTAAACACCGGCCGGCATGACCTGTGCCAGACCTAATGTAGGAAAGCGGGCAGGTGCCTCCTAAACGTGGCGGATTTACTCATTTTAGCAGCTGAAGATAGACTATACAGTTGTCTCAACATACAATAGTTTCATCATACAATGGTCTTTTCTGGACCATTGGAACTTGAAACCAGACACAACATACAATGTACAAACAGTCCAGATCTGTGACACGTGTCCATGGCTGCAAGAACCGACCAATCAGAATGGCCATTCACTGGTAAAACCCCTTTATTACTGAAGTGTATGCACTGAATTCCTGTCTGGTAGCACCCCCTACAGTACAGGGAGGTATTACATGTTCTGTACTACTCTTACCTGTGCCAGGGTTAGCTGCTCCAGGTGGGGGCAGCTCTATTTTACATTTTTTTGGGACACTGTGTGTACTGTACAGGACCCTGAAGAAGCTCCTGTCCTCTACATAGACAGTGATTACAGCTCCCAGCAGATCTCTATTACTTTTATATGGAAGGATTTGCTTTATCTATATTAGTATCTACTTATCTTTCTTTAATCTTCACTTTTTCCTATTTTTGCATGACATTTTTGGTGGCTTCAGAACCAATTACCAGGTTTCCATAGAGTTACAGTCCAAACATACAATGGTCGTCCTGGAACCAATTACTTTTGTAACTTGAGGGACCACTGTGTCCAACTCCCCTTGTGAGGAGGGTATGAATACATTTTGGTGTGTGTGGATCTCTTTTCAGGTTGGCTTAAAGGGGTAGTCCAGTGGTGAAAAACTTATCCCCTATCCTAAGGATACGGGATAAGTTTGAGATCGCGGGGGGTCCGACCGCTGGGGCCCCCTGCGATCTCTCTGTACGGGGCCCCGGCTCTCCGCCCAGATAGCGGGTGTCGACCCCGGCACGAAGCGGCGGCCGACACGCCCCCTCAATACATCTCAATGGCAGAGCCGGAGATTGCCGAAGGCAGCGCTTCGGCTCTGCCATAGAGTTGTATTGAGGGGACGTGTCGGCCGCCGACTCGTGCGGAGGTCGACACGCCCCCTTCCCGTGGGCTGTCGGGGCTCCGTACAGGAGATCACAGGGGGCCCCAGCGGTCGGACCCCCCCCAATCTGCAACCTGTCCCCTATCCTTAGGATAGGGGATAAGTTGCTCACCACTGAGTCACCACTGGACTACTCCTTTAAGGCCCATCTGGGTCGAAATTCTAATGCAAAGGTGACAGCATGGAAAAATTTGGTAATTAGGGCAAATTGGTTTTATTGAAAGACAAAAGACCATCGGCATTACAAGCTAGTAAGACCGGCAAAAATACAGGAACATACAAGGGCAGCAGTCAGGGTGAGGGAGACATCACATACAGTCAGGATCGAGCTGATAAAAGGAACAATAACACAGAACACGCACCCTGAGGTGCCAGAAAACAGAAAAGTAGTCCCAATTGCCCCCCCCCCCCCCCACCTCTTACGCCTGCACTGATTAAGCATTATTTAGAAATGAATTTAAAAGAAAAAGCAAGTAATAAAAAGGGAATGGGAATGCTGCCGCCGAACGAACTGCCTCATTTCAGCACAATCACATAAGACAGGAACATATCTAGGAACCAACATTCACCATATGTGGATCAGATAAACCACGCACTGACTCTGGGGAGTCAGGGGGGAGGAACACCAGGCGCCCCACACTCCCTCAAATTTAGCATTTCCTGTTTTATACACCATCTTAGAGAATGGGATAATAGAATTTACCAGCTTCTTTCATTTGCCGAGTGTCACGATGCCGGCTGGCAGGAGGTGGATCCTCTGTGCCAGAGAGGGATAGCGAGGACCGTGCTAGTGGACCGGTTCTAAGACACTACTGGTTTTCACCAGAGCCCGCCGCAAAGCGGGATGGTCTTGCTGCGGCGGTAGTGACCAGGTCGTATCCACTAGCAACGGCTCACCTCTCTGGCTGCTGAAGAAAGGCGAGGTACAAGGGAGTAGGCAGAAGCAAAGTCGGACGTAGCAGAAGGTCGGGGGCAGGCGGCAAGGTTCGTAGTCAGGGGAGATAGCAGAAGTTCTGGTACACAGGGTTTAAACACACAAAACGCTTTCACTAGGCACAAGGGCAACAAGATCCGGCAGGGAAGTGCAAGGGAGGAGGTTAGATATAGTCAGGGACCAGGTGGGAGCCAATTAAGCTAATTGGGCCAGGCACCAATCATTGGTGCACTGGCCCTTTAAGTCTCAGGGAGCTGGCGCGCGCGCGCGCCCTAGAGAGCGGAGCCGCGCGCGCCAGCACATGACAGCAGGGGACGGGAACGGGTAAGTGACCTGGGATGCGATTCGCGAGCGGGCGCGTCCCGCTGTGCGAATCGCATCCCCAACGGCCATGACAGAGCAGCGCTCCCGGTCAGCGGGACTGACCGGGGAGCTGCAGGGAGAAAGACGCCGTGAGCGCTCCGGGGAGGAGCGGGGACCCGGAGCGCTAGGCGTAACACCGAGCTTCCACATGTGATGCAAGTGTCCTATCCCTCTATATACTGAAGACATCGTCAGGCGGTGAGCTGACCCCAGATTGTTTCATAGATTTTCTATGTCTTTCTTTTGCAATATGTAAAAGAGTGCCCAACTCAATCCACATACAACAAAACCCCAGAAGGTGCCCGGATAACTCGGAATATATCAACAACTTTAGGGGAAAACCACTAAAGGGGTACCCTAAACTAAGAACCTTCCCTATAAAATGTAACTTTTATTGGTCACTATTATAATATCAAAAGAAATCAAAAACCAAATGAAATGTTCACCACTAGGTGTCAGAACCACACCACTGTTATAATTACAGCTCCAGTTTAGCTCCGTATCAGTGTGCTGGAAATATGATAAGCTCAGAAGGAATGTGCGCTTATTCTGTATGGCCGTTCAGGAGCTCTCAATATATTTAGTAATCAGAAGCTAAATGTAAGAGCTGCAATTAAAACTCCCATGTATCCAGTTCAATGATGTTTCGTCGGCTCCCCAGCTTTATCAAAGGACTGATAGCTAATGGCCTGACTCACTCCCACACCTTCAACATTGAGAAGATTCTCTAATACCATGTGACAAAAGGAGAGGAGGAGTCCCATACCCTCGACAACATATCTTATATGAACTTTCCTGTATACGAATACAGGGGGAGCAGCCACGTGAGCGCTAGAGATAAATCCGCTCTGTTCTTCAGAGAGTTGGATATTCAGCTCCTCTTCTCATATAAGATGCATTTTGGTTACTATTAGGAGCAGAAGAAATCAGATAAGAATAAAGCTTAGATATTATTATTATTTAGGAAATAAATACAATCTCTCTAACCAATTTCAGGGACGTATGTTAGTAGAACGCTGAAAACATTGGAGAGTAAAGAGAAATTTACTTATAAAACCCCAGAAAGCCTGAGATTCCTCTATGGCCAAAGTCTTAGTAGAAGAATATAAATCTCGTAACGTAAAAGAATGTAAACGTTCCCACAAAGGGGAAGAGGGAAAATGTGTTTAGTAATAACCATAGGGAGTAAAGAAAGTGGGGTTAGGGGGGAAGGGAAATCAGAATCAGTCGTAGAGCAGTCTCGTAATACCGACAAAGTTATATATAAAAGAGGAAAGAACTAGAGAGGCCAAGGAGGAGTGCGGGGGCCACAAAATGGGCCCTATAGAAGGAGGGACTGAGGAGAATTCCATATCCACATGAGGAGGAATATAAAGGGGAGGATGAGAAAAAGAAGAGCGAACGAGCTCTAATAATCCAGACGAAGGAAAAGCTTTATAATAAGTGTGTAAATCCGGAAACACAAAACCGCCGTCTAATGTCTTCAGGGTGAGCGTCTATACGGGACACGTGGTCTCTTCTGAATCATAACAAAATTACTAAATAACCATCGGATAGAAGAAAAATAACAATTCCGTACTATGATAGGGACGGACTGTAAAAATATAAAATATTATTGGTAAATATAAGATTTAAGAACCTTTTTCCTTCCAATCCACGACATATATGGGAATTTACGAGCGTGTAACTGGGTCTTCAATCCGTGTAATAATGGCGCAAAGTGTGAAGTAAAGAGATCTTGTACCAGATGTGATCAGATCTCTAGGGATTTTATACCCCGGGGAGGACAAAGAAAAGGAAAAGAATTACACCCATGTTTACTGAACCCGGGGGACGCTGACATATTGACGACTTCTCATATAGAAAAATGGATTTTATGATCTGAGACAGAAAATAGACGTCAAGACGGGAAACGCTGGTCTAGGGTTTGTGATAAATAAAAGTATCTGCAGCGTCTTATGTTCAGAAGAGACGATCTTCAAGGGAGACGCGCGGATCCTGTCTGATGCCTTGAATTAAAGTCTCTATAATCATAATGAGAAGGGGGCGGGGACAACACTGACGCGTTACATTCCCTATATACAACGTCAGGGACAATATTACATTTATTATAAGTCAAAAAAATAAAGGGAACACTTAAACAACACAATGTAACTCCAAGTCAATGACACTTCTGTGAAATCACACTGTCCACTCAGGAAGCAACACTGATTGACAATTAATTTCACATGCTGTTGTGCAAATGGAACAGACAACAGGTGGAAATTATAGGCAATTAGCACCCCCAATAAAGGAGTGGTTCTGCAGGTGGTGACCACAGACCACTTTTCAGTTCATATGCTTCCTGGCTGATGTTTTGGTCACTTTTGAATGCTGGCAGTGCTTTCTCTCTAGTGGTAGCATGAGACGGAGTCTACAACCCACACAAGTGGCTCAGGTATTGCAGCTCATCCAGGATGGCACATCATTGCGAACTGTAGCAAGAAGGTTTGCTGTGTCTGTCAGTGTAGTGTCCAGAGCATGGAGGCGCTACCAGGAGACAGGCCAGTACATCAGGAGATGTGGAGGAGGACGTAGGAGGGCAAAAACCCAGAAGCATGGCCGCTACCTCCGCCTTTGTGCAAGGAGGAGCAGGAGGAGCACTGCCAGAGCCCTGCAAAAAGACCTCCAGCAGGCCACAAATGTGCATGTGTCCACTCAATCGGTCAGAAACAGATACATAAGGGTGGTATGAGGGCCTGACGTCCACAGGTGGGGGTTATGCTTACAGCCCAACACCGTGCAGAATGTTTGGCATTTGCCAGAGAACAACAAGATTGGCAAATTCCCCACTGGTGCCCTGTGCTCTTCACAGATGAAAGCAGGTTCACACTGAGCACATGTGACAGACGTGGAGAATATTCTGCTGCCTGCAACATCCTCCAGCATGACCGGTTTGGCGGTGGGTCAGTAATGGTGTGGGGTGGCATTTCTTTGGTGGCCGCACAGCCCTCCATGTTCTTGCCAGAGGTAGCCTGACTGCCATTAGGTACCGAGATGAGATCCTCAGACCCCTTGTGAGACCATATGCTGGTGCGGTTGGGTTCCTCCTAATACAAGACAATGTTAGACCTCATGTGGCTGGAGTGTGTCAGCAGTTCCTACAAGAGAAAGGCATTGATGCTATGGACTGGCTGCCCGTTCCCCTGAATCCGATTGAGCAGTTGTGGGACGTCTCGCTCCATCCACCACAGACTGTCCAGGAGTGGGTGGATGCTTTAGTCCAGGTCTGGGAGGACATCTCTCAGGAGACCATCCTCCACCTCATCAGGAGCATGCCCAGGCGTTGTAGGGAGGTCATACGGGCACGTGGAGGCCACACACACTACTGAGCCTCATTGTGACTTGTATTAAGGACATTACATAAAGTTGGATCAGCCTGTAGTGGGGTTTTCCACTGTGATTTTGAGTGTGACTCCATATCCAGACCTCCATGGGTTGATACATTTGATTTCCATTGATATTTTTTGTGAGATTTTGTTGTCAGCACATTCAACGATGTAAAGACGAAAGTATTTCATACAATAAGTTCATTCATTCAGATCTAGGATGTGTTATCTTAGTGTTCCCTTTATTTTTTTGAGCAGTATAATATAGAGAACTTCTTTAAAATTGATATCAAGTTTGGAGATGAAGCATATATTGTATAAATATATATAAGTATGTATTATTGTCAACTATCCTATGTACATGGTTAATATATAGATGTGTTATTTGCATAATTTTTTGCTCTGCTTCATGTTCTCCCCTGTGTTAGAACATGAAAATGGCTTCTCTCCTGTGTGAGTTTTTCGATGTACAACAAGGTCTGATTTGCGAGTAAAACATTTGCCACATTCTGAACATAAAAATGGCTTATCCCCTGTGTGAGTTATTTGATGGTTAACAAGAATTGATTTCTGAGCAAAACATTTCCCACATTCTGCGCAAGAAAATGGCTTCTCTCCTGAGTGAGTTTTTCTATGTACAACAAGGTCTGATTTCTGAGCAAAACATTTCCCACATTCTGAACATGAAAATGGCTTTTCTCCTGTGTGAGTTCTTTGATGTAAAACAAGGTCTGATTTCTGAGTAAAACATTTCACACATTCTGAACATGGAAATGGCTTCTCCCCTGTGTGAATTCTTTGATGTTTAATAAGATCTGATTTCTGAGCAAAACATTTCCCACATTCTGAACATGAAAATGGCTTCTCTCCTGTGTGAGTTCTTTGATGTAAAACAAGGTCTGATTTCTGAGTAAAACATTTCACACATTCTGAACATGGAAATGGCTTCTCCCCTGTGTGAGTTCTTTGATGTTTAACAAGATCTGATTTCTGAGCAAAACATTTCCCACACTCTGAACATGAAAATGGCTTCTCTCCTGTGTGAGTTCTTTGATGTACAACAAGACCTGATTTATAATTAAAACATTTCCCACATTCTGAACATGAAAATGGCTTCTCTCCTGTGTGAGTTCTTTCATGTACAACAAGACATGATTTAAAAGCAAAACATTTTCCACATTCTGAACATGAAAATGGCTTCTCTCCTGTGTGATTTCTTTGATGTACAACAAGGTCTAATTTATAAGTAAAACATTTCCCACATTCTGAACATGAAAATGGCTTCTCTCCTGTGTGAGTTCTTTGATGTACAACAAGGTATGATTTCTGAGTAAAACATTTCCCACATTCTGAACATGGAAATGGCTTCTCTCCTGTGTGAGTTCTTTGATGGCGAACAAGACCTTGTTTCCCAGTAAAACATTTCTCACATTGTGGACATGAAAACGGCTTCTCTCCTTTGTAGCTTCTCTTATGTCTCACAAGATTTGATTTCTTGGTAAAACACTTTCCACATTCTGAACATGAATATGGCCTTTCCTTTGCACAATCTTTCTGATGTCCAACACCCCTTCTGTGACTTTTATTTTGCTGAACATCCTGTGATGAGTGAGAAGACAGGACCTGTATATAAGGATGAGATGACAGATCTTGGCTGTGAAGGGCTGAGGGTGTATCTGGGATAATGGAATGTTCTTCATATGTATCTTGTGTGATATCATCATCTGCTTTATAATCTGAAGATATAAGATTCTCCTCTGATCTCCTGCTACAAGAATCTGCAGAGAATAACACAGATTTTATTTTTGAGTATTAACCCCTAACAACCCAGGACATTTTTGCATTTCTAAGCAATAGCACTTTGTAAAGATTTACTGCAAAACTGAAGAAAGATAGTTGCTATGATAGCGGAGCAGCCATACAACAGTGGTGTCAAACTGTGGCCCTCCAGATGTTGCAAAACTTCAACTCCCAGCATGCCTGGACACCAAAGGTCCTCTAGAGGATGCACAATGTCCCCAAAGGTAAATCAAGGCTTCCCTCTGAAGTTTTGCAACATCTGGAGGGCCACAGGTTGACACCACTGCCTTACAAGGAGCAGGGACACCAGTCTTTGACAATCATGTGGACACAGCCTCAGGGAAAATCACTGCTATGGGGCCCGGTCAGGGAACAAATGACCGTGCCCCCCAATCCACATGACCCCGCAGGTTATAATGGAGCAGTCATCCAAACCGCCCCCTTTATAATCCTCATGCCAGCCAGAGAATTCAGGCAAAGGATAGGGGATACGTTATAGATCACGGGGGTCCGACCCTTGGGACTCCCTGCAATCTCCTGAATGGGGCCCTGGCAGTCTGCTTAAAGGGGGCGGACCGACCCTGCATGGAGCGACAGCTGACACTCCCCCTCCATGTATCCCATAGAGATATATGGAGGGGGTGTGTCGGCCGCGGCATCCTGTGGGGGTCAGAACGGCCGCTTCCTGCAGACTGCCGGGGCCCCGTTCAGGAGATCGCGGGGGTCCGATCTATAACCTATCCCCTATCCTGTCTAGGCAGACAGTATCACATTTTTGTCTTTTGTCTATTAATGTGTATAGAAAGACTTATGTCCTAATAAAGTTAGAGAAATTTTCCTGGAACCAAGTTAAAAGAGGAACCTTTATTTTTAATGATTTTCGCTCACGACTCGCCAGCCGCACCTATACCTCCATTTGGACCCACAAAAGTGACCCGAACCGGAACATTTCTGTATCAGAGGGAAAGAATAAAGGGATTTAAAGGGGTACTCTACTGCTAGACATCTTATTCCTTATCCAAAGGATGGGGGATAGGATGTCTGATCGCGGGGGTCCGGCTGCTGGGACCCCCAGGATCTCCCGCAGCACAGGGCGTTCTAAAATAAACTCCAGTGACGTCACGACCACGCCCCATCGCGATTTCGCGTCCCCTCCATTCATGTGTATCGGAGGGGGCGTGTAATCTGACACGCCCCCTCCAATAGACACGAATAGAGGGGGCATGAAAATGACATCACAAGGGGCCGTGGCTGTGACATTATGATCACGGCCTCTGGCTCCGAGCGTTCTGAACAAAAAGTTAAAAACACCGAAGCACCGAAGTACCCCTTTAACCCCTTAATGACCAAGCCCATTTTCACCTCAAGGACCAGGCCAATTTTATTTTTGCGTGTTCGTTTTTTCCTCCTCGCCTTCTAAAATCCATAACTCCTTTATATTTCCATCTACAGACCCATATAAGGGCTTGTTTTATGCGTGACCAATTGCACTTTGTAATGAAACCTCTAATTTTACCATAAAATGTACGGCGAACCCCCCCCAAAAAATTTTTAGGGAGGAAATTTTAATGAAAAGCAAAATGTTGCACATTTTGGAAGGTTTTGTTTTCACGCTGTACACTTTACGGTAAAAATTATAGGTGTTCTTTATTCTGTGGGTCAATAAGATTAAAATGATACCCATGGGTAGATACTTTTATATTTTTGTACCGCTTAAAAAAAGTCAAAAACTTTTTGTACAAAATCAGTAATCTAAAATCGCCCTATTTTGACCACCTATAACTTTTTCATTTTTCCATATATAGGCCGGTATGAGGGCTCATTTTTTGTGCCGTCATCTGTACTTTTTTTAGATACCACATTTGCATATATAAAACTTTTAGATCATTTTTTATTATTTTTTTAAATAAAATGTGACAAAAAAGCAGGATTTGTGGACTTTAAAAATTTTTTACGTTTACGCCATTCACCGTACGGGATCATTAACATTATATTTTGATAGTTCGAACATTTACACACACGGCAATACCAAATATGTTTATTAAAAAAAGTTTTATGCTTTTTGGGGGTAAAATAGGAAAAACGGATAATTTTCATTTTTATTGGGGTAGGCGATTTTTCCCTTTTTTTTTACTTTTTATTTTTAAATGTTTCAACTTTTTTTTTTTTTACACTTTTTATGTCCCCATAGGAGACTATCTATAGCAATCATTTGATTGCTAATACTGTGCAGTGCTATGCATAGGACACAGCACTGATCAGTATTATCGGTGATCCTCTGCTCGATCGCAGACCAGAGCAGAAGACCCCGGGAGACAGCCGGAGCTAGGTAAGGGGACCTCCGGCTGTCATGCTGGATGATCGGATCCCCGCGGCAGCGCTGCGGGCAATCCGATCATCCAATCAGTATTGATCACGGCATCTGAGGGGTTAATGGCGGACATCTGCGCGATCGCCTAGTCACAGAATCCTCTGGGGATAAATGTTTGATCACGCGGGGTCCCGTTTGTGTATCTCCGGCTCTCCCATAGAGATTCATGGAGAGACATGTCGGGCACCACTTGGTGCGGCGGTCGACAGTAATCCCTGCACGGAGCAGAGGTCACCTGTGCCTGGAGAGATCTGGGGTGCTGGGCAGGAGATCACGGGAGTCTAGGCAGTCGGACCCCTCACGATCAGACACTTATCCCCTCTCCTCAGGATTCTTTGGAAGGTACCAGCGCCATCTTGTGTAGCGGTTCGGACATAAGTTTGCAGCTTCTTTGTCGATGACTGACCCCTGGTAGGACCCATAGTTGGGGTAACTGAACTAAGGCTTTTCGGGGTCTTTGTGGCAGAAGAAAGTGTCCAGGACAATTAAAGACATGGGATCTATGCAGAGTTACTGCAACATGAGTCCGCTCAGCGTACAAAAAGGAAGAGAACGACTCCAGGAAGACGTCACCTGTTAGTCACTGCTGGTATGTACTGCTATATGGTCTCTATATGGAGGAATATTATTCTGTATATAATGTGTTTCATAAACAGTATGGCGGTATTATTCAGTCACTATGTAGTGGTGATGGTATCAAGTCAACTGCTATAGAGTCAATATAGGGGGGAGGGGGATAGTATTTGCCCTGAAGTCCCAAAGATTCTAGTTACACCAATACTTCCCGAAAATATTATTGCAGCCGGTGACTGAATAGAATCTATGAACCTTCTCTGTATTTAGTGGTTACTACTCACCTGGGCGGTTACCTGTAGGAATGTCCTCCTTATACTGCTCATCACCACTCACATCTGTGTCTTCTTCTACTTTTACTATTATGTGTGTAGTATTAAAATAGATTAGATCTTTCCCTGTAGGAATGTCCTCCTTATACTGCTAATCACTGCTCAAATCTGTCTCTTCTTCTTCCTCATTTATATCTGTAGTATTAATATAGATCAGATCTTACCCTGTAGGAATGTCCTCCTTATACTGTTCATCATTGCTCACATCTGGCTCAAAGTGAGAATGTTGAGCTCTTATTGTTTGGATAGAATTATTTCAAATTCAGTGGAAAAAAAATAGCAATTAGCTTTTTTTTCCACAAATTCTTTATTTGTGGGACATCATTTTGGTCGCTTTTGAAATGGAGGAAATGCGCCCCACATCATGCTGTTTGTCCCGGGCTGGGCAGTACCCCATATCTGGTTGCCTGACAGCCTGGTAGGGCCAAGAAGGAGAGGAGCCCCCTTTGGCTATCAGGACATCAATATATGAATTATAGACCCCACTCCATGTCTGCAAAGGATCGGAGCTGTCAGAACCCCCACAAGTGTATTGTCTGGACCAGGGAGCGCTCTGATTGGTCCTTGGTCTTCTAGCAGTGACGCGCGGCTGTCTTTGACAGTTATAGTTCCTGATGGATATATCCGCCATGTTGTGGGAATAATCATCCGCTCATGGTGAATATATCCATCACTGGGTGTTTGGGTGATCGTCCCCATTCATACGGCATTTCTGCAGTATCGGTGTCCGCTGTCATGTCAGAAAAGGGATCCAATGTATACTGGACTCGTCTCATTCAGAAATGACTGCAGCTGCTACAGTATACGTCAGCATCATTATTATTGACTTGATGCTGACGGATATCTGTAACATAACGCTGAAACGCAGTATGAACGGGACGCAGTGTAGGGTCACATAGAGCGCAGAGTATTTCACACTGCGGATGCCCCCGGCAGTCACAAGGGCGAGATCACTGCTGCGGCTGGGTAGCTCAGTGTGTCCGCTCATGACTGCCGGTGGGAAATCCAACGCTATGAGTGGACACACAAAGATACCCAGCCGCAGCAGGGAGCTCACTATTGTGACTGCTGCCGGGCATCCGCAGCATGTAATATGGGATGTGCGCCGTGTAATCCTACACATTATGCATTTTTACTTTTCATTTATTTAATAAATGTATTTTTTATTTTCTTTACATTTTTTTTTACACGGTTCCGGCAATGCAGCAGGCCCCTGCCTGCCGGGGATTACACACAGCACCCTGCGGTCGTGCTGCGGGGTGCTGCAGGGAAGACAGAGGGAGCTCCCTCCATCAAAACACTTACAGCCCGCGATCACTTCTGATCGCGGCTGTAAGGGTTAAACTGCTGGGACCAAAGTTTACTTAGGTCCCGGCAATGCGGCAGGGTCCTGGCTGTGTGTTACAGCCGAGTCCCTGCTGTGATCTTGTGGGTACACTGGACAGTACCCACAAGAACCATGGACGTGTATATTCGTCCAGGTGCTGGAACGTGCATCCCCCTGGACATGTATACTCGTCCATGGTCGTTATGGTGTTAACGGAAAACTCTAGTACTTGAGTACTTATCCCCTAGTTACAGAATCCTGGGGGGATAAATGTCTGATTGTGAGGGGTCCGACCACTGAGACCCACGTGATTTCCTGCCTGGCATCCCGTTTGTATATCTCCGGCTCTCCCATAGAGATTTATAGAGAGGCATGTCGGGCACCTCTTCATGCAGTGGTTGACAGTAATCCCTGCACGGAGCGGAGGTCACTTGTGCCCAGAGGAGCTGGGAGGCCCCAGCCTGACATATGTTTTGGGGGAGGGGGATGGTATTCCAAAATTTGGCCTGTAGTCCCAGAGATTCTAGTTACACCACTACTTCCCCCAAAATATTATTCTAGCCAGTGACTGAATAGAATCTGTGACCCTTCTCTGTATTTAGTGATCACTACTTACCTGGGTGGTTACCTGTAGAAATGTCCTTAAACTGCTCATCACCGCTCACATCTGTCTCTTCTGCTTTTACTATTATGTCTGGAGCATTATTATAGATCAGATCTTTTTCTGTAGAAATGTCCTCCTTATACTGCTCATCAATGCTCACATCTGTCTCTTCTTCCTTTATGTCTGTAGCATTATTATTGATCAGATCTTTCCCTGTAGGAATGTCCACCTTATACTGCTCATTACCGCTCACATCTGTCTCTTCTTCTTCTTCTTTTATGTATGTAGCATTATTATAGATCACATCTTTCCCTGTAGGAATGTCCTCCTTATACTGCTCATCACTACGTACATCTGTCTCTTGTTCTTCTTCCTTTATGTCTGTACCATTAATATAGATCAGATCTTTCTCAGTAGGAATGTTCTCCTTATACTGCTCATCACCGCTCACATCTGTCTCTTGTTCTTCCTTTATGTCTGTAGTATTAATATAGATCAGATCTTTTCCTGTAGAAATGACTTCCTTATACTGGTCATCACCGCTCACATCTGTCTCTTCTTCTACTTCCTTTATGTCTGTAGCATTAATATAAAAGAGATCTTTCCCTGTAGGAATGTCCTCCTTATACTGCTCATCACCGCTCACATCTGTCTCTTCTTCCTTTATGTCTGTAGCATTAATATAGATGAGATCTTTCCCTGTAGTAATGTCCTTCATATTCTGTTCATCAAGAGGACAGGGACACCTCTCTGGTGCTGTTCTCTTACAGGATCTGACTGTAGGGAACACATACAGAGACTGAATTCATTCTTTACATACAAATAATGAGAGGACGTGTGTATATAGTCATGTCTATTACCTGGTGATGTGAGGGGCTGCTGATCCTCCATCATGACCTGATCCTTGTACTGATCCTTGTGTCCTTCTACATACTCCCACTCCTCCATGGAGAAATAGACCGCCACGTCCTGACACCTTATAGGAACCTGTATTGTGAATAAACATTTAATTCTATACAATTCCAGGATGTTATATGGAGACATTTGAGGGGATATTCCTGCACATGATTTATCTTCTTGCTCTCGGATGATGAGGTGAATACTTGTCGGGGCAGATCCTCTATATTATGGTCACATGTCCCGAACTGACCACAAGTCTCATGACCCAGCTGTCAGTTCAGGTCATTATACCCAAAGCGCCCGTCCCATGGAGTGTAAGGAGTTAAGTGATATTTCATAGTATCACTGCTCCCCTCCCCCGGGACTATATAGATGGCTGCTTACTGTCTGGCCCCTAAGGATAGAATTGGCAGTGCTGTGCGCCACTTAACCCTAGCTAGACTGGTTGTTCTTATCCCAGCAAGTAGAAGGGACAATAAGCAGCTATCTGTATAGTGTGTGGCCCCAAAAAAGGTAAGTGGCAATGCATCACCATCATTTAACTCCTTCATGGCTGACTGGGCAGGAGGTATATAATGTATAGCCATGGGCCCAGCTCCGAAGCAGGAGATGCATCAAATCTGGCATATCTTCTGCTCTTGTGCAGTAAACCCCTTTCAGAGCAGGGACTCTTGTCATTAAAGTGATAAGATTTGGAGGGGAGGGAGGCCGCTGAAAGTCTATGACGCACAGTCAGGAGTTCAGCACGATTCATCGCCCCTAGGTCCTACCTGCTATCAGCATCTGGGACTCATTGCTAATGCCGGACATCACCAATGCCAAAAATCTATTTCCGGTAGCTCAGTGGAGCTGATAAGGACACCCACAGTGAAATAGCGGGGTCCCGGTCAGCTGAGAGAACGGGTGGAGGTCCCTAACCTCGCTCCACGCTGTCTGAACGACGCTCCAATCCTGCAGGCAGCCTCAGCATCACAGCATTGATCAGTGTATGTAATCTATAGATTCCATGTAATAGTCTACTACAGGGACTACAAAACTGGGAATAAGGTAAAAAGAACATTAACTTAATGTGAATAAGCCCCTCCCCTAATAAACGATTGAATCTTCCCCATTAACCAATTTTTTTAAATAAAATTATGTAAACAAAAAATAAATCTAAACATATGTGTAACCGCACGGTCAATGGCGTAAACGTAAAAAAATACAACTTCACGGGCCAAAAGAAAAGTCTTAAAAAGCGATCAAAGAGTCTCATCAAAATTAGTTGAAATTACAGATCACAGCGCAAAAAATGACTTTCATACATCCCGTATACGGAATAATAAGAGAGTTATAGGGGACAAGGTAGGACAATCTGATACAGACTCATTATTGTACAAAAAGTTCGAATTTTTTTATATTTTAAAAGTATTAAAATAAAACCTATATAAATCATTTATCATTGTAATCGTTTGGACCTACAGAATAAAGAGAATTATTACCGTAATGTGCACTGCGTCCAAACAGAAGACCCCAAATTTCACCCCACAAATAAACATTTTTGACCCTTGTTGTAGATTTTGCAGTAAAATGAGTGATGTCATTACAAGGTACAAACCGGTGGTGAAAAAAACAACAACAAGAACAAGAAGCCTCATATGGGTTTGTAAAGAGGAAATCACAATCATTATGTCTATTAGAAGGCGAGAAGGAAAACATTAAAAAGAGAAATCACTGTGTCCTTAAGGGGTTAAAACGCAAAACTGCTGGGTTCTGAAGGGGTTAATAGTACAAAAAAAAACATCTAACAGCAACATGTGACCACACACATACCTCCACCTGCAGAGCTGTACAGGAGCCGTGTACTTACAGGACCTGCGATGATGTCACAGTCATGTGATCAATCGGGACTCTGCTGTCACATGACCATTCTCACAGGTCCTTAACTCACCATCCCGTCTATCCTGCACTGCTGAACTCCGCCCACTCCTGTCACATGATCCTCCCCACAGGTCCTTCAGCCGCAGTCACATCTTTACTGCTATGCTTTACCCCCAAATGTACTGGTCACATGATTGTGACATCATCACATGTCCTACACCTCCAGCATGTAGCAGATACAGAGCAGGTCCTGGTGGGGCAGTCACTGCTGTTGTGTGTGGAGATCTCTCAGAGCAGCAGCCCCTGATCATGTGACTCCTCCTCCTCCATGTGACTGATCACATGACGGTGACATCATCGCAGGTCCTGTAAGCACACGGCTCCTCTACAGATACAGGTATGTGTGTGCGGTCACCATCAGATCAGGATTATTGGGGATGTTTATTATTAACCCTTAAGTACACGATGTATATTTACATTCTGTGCCCCATATGGGACTTTGAGGTGAGCTCAGGAGCTATAAGCAGCCAGGACTCACCACTAGTGACGCTCATCGCCATTAACCCTTTAGATTCCATGATCAAAGTCGATTGCAGGATCTAATATTAGCAAAATGCAGTTGTTGGGGGGCGGAGTCTAGATCAGCTGAGATGACGGCCGGAGGGCCCCTTACCGTGCTCTGTGCTCAGATCAGTGCTCTAAGTATACAGACACCTCCACAGCCTGTATAAGCCGAGCACCGATAACACTGATCACTATGGCAGAGCGTTATTCAGGGTTTGTAATAGAAGCCCCTCCCCTAATAAGTTTATATCCCATTTTTGTAATAAAATAATGTAGGTGGGCGTGGCTTAGACATGGCGCTGTGCGGTTGTTTTTCTAGGGAGCGCCGTGCCGACCAGCGGTTGTTTCCTGATTTCCTGCCTATACTGCCCCCCAGGGGATGTCTGGATGGTGAAGGTATCAGGTCACTTACCCGCCCATCCTGTCACCTGGTCAGTCTCTTTTCTCCGGGTATCAGCCACTTCTTCCATACGGGACTATGTAAGCATCAGGTTTTTTAAGTTTCTCCCGCGCCCCTATTATTACTATAGACAGTGTTTCCAAACCAGCGTGCCTCCAGCAGTTGTGAAACTACAACTCCCAGCATGCCCTGACAGCCAAATGCTGTAACAGCTGGAGGCACCCTGCTTGGGAAACACTGACTCCGGTGGTGGCCCAGACCCTGCGTGTGTAACGGTATATGATGCTCGGCCTCTGCTGCAGGTAATAGCAGGTTCTTCCGGGGGGACATATCACAATTCACATAAAATCCTGATGTAATTGTGATGTATATTGTGCCCCCTAGTGGACACATTTCACTATTCTTCATTGGACAATGTCATATTGAATCCCTCTATTCTTCTCCCTGCTCTGATGAAGACGTTCTGAATACACCGCAGCCTCAGAGATTAGGAGAAATGGATTCACAACGTCTTCAGCAGAGCAGGGAGAGCGACCTCAGAAGACCTGGAGGACCAGAGCGCCACCACTGGACGGGAGAGGGGAGTGCGCTCTAGTCTCTTATTTTACAGCCCTCGGACAATGGATTTTGTTTTATAGAGAAATCTGAAAACTCCTATAATGTCTCCTCAGATGTTTCCCCAGATTATCTCCAGGAAATGGATTTTATTTCTCCATAGAATCTGGTGCGGTTTATCATCGTCTCCTCTTCTTCCCTTCAGGTTTCTCCAATCCAGGATCCTCTGCTGATATCTTCTATATAAGAGAATTCTCCTGGATGACCCATCCACCATGGAGAGAGACAGGAACAAGATGGCCGACAGGATCATAAACCTCACCCTACAGATACTCTTCCGGCTTACTGGAGAGGTGAGGGATTCTGGGAGTGATGTCACATGACCTCATTCTTATCTATATAATAGATGGATATGACTGGAGAGGTGAGGGATTCTGGGAGTGATGTCACATGACCTCATTCTTATCTATGTAATAACAGATGGATATGACTGGAGAGGTGAGGGATTCTGGGAGTGATGTCACATGACCTCATTCTTATCTATGTAATAACAGATGGATATGACTGGGGAGGTGAGGGATTCTGGGAGTGATGTCACATGACCTCATTCTTATCTATGTAATAACAGATGGATATGACTGGGGAGGTGAGGGATTCTGGGAGTGATGTCACATGACCTCATTCTTATCTATGTAATAACAGATGGATATGACTGGAGAGGTGAGGGATTCTGGGAGTGATGTCACATGACCTCATTCTTAACCAATGGAATAACAGATGGATATGACTGGAGAGGTGAGGGATTCTGGGAGTGATGTCACATGACCTCATTCTTATCTATGGAATAACCGATGGCTATGACTGGAGAGGTGAGGGATTCTGGGAGTGATGTCACAGGACCTCATTCTTATCTATGGAATAACAGATGGATATGACTGGAGAGGTGAGGGATTCTGGGAGTGATATCACATGACCTCATTCTTATCTATGTAATAACAGATGGATATGACTGGAGAGGTGAGGGATTCTGGGAGTGATGTCACATAACCTCATTCTTATCTATGTAATAACAGATGGATATGACTGGAGAGGTGAGGGATTCTGGGAGTGATGTCACATGACCTCATTCTTATCTATGTAATAACAGATGGATATGACTGGAGAGGTGAGGGATTCTGGGAGTGATGTCACATGACCTCATTCTTATCTATGTAATAACAGATGGATATGACTGGAGAGGTGAGGGATTCTGGGAGTGGTGTCACATGACCTCATTCTTATCTATGTAATAACAGATAGATATGACTGGAGAGGTGAGGGATTCTGGGAATGTATGTAGTGATATAATGTGTCTCTCCATACACAGGATTACACAGTAGTGAAGAAGTCCTCTAGTGGGCGCTGTCGGGCCCCTGTGTGTGAAGGATGGGGAAGAACCCTGAGCCCAATCCCGGGGCCCTTACCTCACTCCCTGATACATGAGGAAATGGATGAACAGAAGATCCTAGAACTCATCAACAAGATGATGGAGCTGCTGACTGGAGAGGTGACACTGCTGGGACATTATACAGTAATGGAGGGGTCTGGTGATGACTGGAGAGGTGACACTGCTAGGACATTATACAGTAATGGAGGGGTCTGGTGATGACTGGAGAGGTGACCCTGCTGGGACATTATACAGTAATGGAGGGGTCTGGTGATGACTGGAGAGGTGACACTGCTGGGACATTATACAGTAATGGAGGGGTCTGGTGATGACTGGAGAGGTGACACTGCTGGGACATTATACAGTAATGGAGGGGTCTGGTGATGACTGGAGAGGTGACACTGCTGGGAATGCTGGGACATTATACAGTAATGGAGGGGTCTGGTGATGACTGGAGAGGTGACACTGCTGGGACATTATATAGTAATGGAGGGGTCTGGTGATGACTGGAGAGGTGACACTGCTGGGACATTATACAGTAATGGAGGGGTCTGGTGATGACTGGAGAGGTGACACTGCTGGGAATGCTGGGACATTATGCAGTAATGGAGGGGTCTGGTGATGACTGGAGAGGTGACACTGCTGGGACATTATACAGTAATGGAGGGGTCTGGTGATGACTGGAGAGGTGACACTGCTGGGACATTATACAGTAATGGAGGGGTCTGGTGATGACTGGAGAGGTGACACTGCTGGGACATTATACAGTAATGGAGGGGTCTGGTGATGACTGGAGAGGTGACACTGCTGGGACATTATACAGTAATGGAGGGGTCTGGTGATGACTGGAGAGGTGACACTGCTGGGACATTATACAGTAATGGAGGGGTCTGGTGATGACTGCAGAGGTGACACTGCTGGGACATTATACAGTAATGGAGGGGTCTGGTGATGACTGCAGAGGTGACACTGCTGGGACATTATACAGTAATGGAGGGGTCTGGTGATGACTGGAGAGGTGACACTGCTGGGACATTATACAGTAATGGAGGGGTCTGGTGATGACTGGAGAGGTGACACTGCTGGGACATTATACAGTAATGGAGGGGTCTGGTGATGACTGGAGAGGTGACACTGCTGGGACATTATACAGTAATGGAGGGGTCTGGTGATGACTGGAGAGGTGACACTGCTGGGACATTATACAGTAATGGAGGGGTCTGGTGATGACTGGAGAGGTGACAATGCTGGGACATTATACAGTAATGGAAGGGTCTGGTGATGACTGGAGAGGTGACACTGCTGGGACATTATACAGTAATGGAGGGGTCTGGTGATGACTGGAGAGGTGACACTGCTGGGACATTATACAGTAATGGAGGGGTCTGGTGATGACTGGAGAGGTGACACTGCTGGGACATTATACAGTAATGGAAGGGTCTGGTGATGACTGGAGAGGTGACACTGCTGGGACATTATACAGTAATGGAGGGGTCTGGTGATGACTGGAGAGGTGACACTGCTGGGACATTATACAGTAATGGAGGGGTCTGGTGATGACTGGAGAGGTGACACTGCTGGGACATTATACAGTAATGGAAGGGTCTGGTGATGACTGGAGAGGTGACACTGCTGGGACATTATAAAGTAATGGAGGGGTCTGGGGATGACTGGAGAGGTGACACTGCTGGGACATTATACAGTAATGGAGGGGGTCTGGTGATGACTGGAGAGGTGACACTGCTGGGACATTATACAGTAATGGAGGGGTCTGGTGATGACTGGAGAGGTGACACTGCTGGGACATTATACAGTAATGGAGGGGTCTGGTGATGACTGGAGAGGTGACACTGCTGGGACATTATACAGTAATGGAGGGGTCTGGTGATGACTGGAGAGGTGACACTGCTGGGACATTATACAGTAATGGAGGGGTCTGGTGATGACTGAAGAGGTGACACTGCTGGGACATTATATAGTAATGGAGGGGTCTGGTGATGACTGGAGAGGTGACACTGCTGGGAATGCTGGGACATTATACAGTAATGGAGGGGTCTGGTGATGACTGGAGAGGTGACACTGCTGGGACATTATACAGTAATGGAGGGGTCTGGTGATGACTGGAGAGGTGACACTGCTGGGACATTATACAGTAATGGAGGGGTCTGGTGATGACTGGAGAGGTGACACTGCTGGGACATTATACAGTAATGGAGGGGTCTGGTGATGACTGGAGAGGTGACACTGCTGGGACATTATACAGTAATGGAGGGGTCTGGTGATGACTGGAGAGGTGACACTGCTGGGAATGCTGGGACATTATACAGTAATGGAGGGGTCTGGTGATGACTGGAGAGGTGACCCGGCTGGGACATTATACAGTAATGGAGGGGTCTGGTGATGACTGGAGAGGTGACACTGCTGGGACATTATACAGTAATGGAGGGGTCTGGTGATGACTGGAGAGGTGACACTGCTGGGACATTATACAGTAATGGAAGGGTCTGGTGATGACTGGAGAGGTGACACTGCTGGGACATTATAAAGTAATGGAGGGGTCTGGGGATGACTGGAGAGGTGACACTGCTGGGACATTATACAGTAATGGAGGGGTCTGGTGATGACTGGAGAGGTGACACTGCTGGGACATTATACAGTAATGGAGGGGTCTGGTGATGACTGGAGAGGTGACACTGCTGGGACATTATACAGTAATGGAGGGGTCTGGTGATGACTGGAGAGGTGACACTGCTGGGACATTATACAGTAATGGAGGGGTCTGGTGATGACTGGAGAGGTGACACTGCTGGGACATTATACAGTAATGGAGGGGTCTGGTGATGACTGGAGAGGTGACCCGGCTGGGACATTATACAGTAATGGAGGGGTCTGGTGATGACTGGAGAGGTGACACTGCTGGGAATGCTGGGACATTATACAGTAATGGAGGGGTCTGGTGATGACTGGAGAGGTGACCCGGCTGGGACATTATACAGTAATGGAGGGGTCTGGTGATGACTGGAGAGGTGACACTGCTGGGACATTATACAGTAATGGAGGGGTCTGGTGATGACTGGAGAGGTGACACTGCTGGGAATGCTGGGACATTATACAGTAATGGAGGGGTCTGGTGATGACTGGAGAGGTGACACTGCTGGGACATTATACAGTAATGGAGGGGTCTGGTGATGACTGGAGAGGTGACACTGCTGGGACATTATACAGTAATGGAGGGGTCTGGTGATGACTGGAGAGGTGACCCGGCTGGGACATTATACAGTAATGGAGGGGTCTGGTGATGACTGGAGAGGTGACACTGCTGGGACATTATACAGTAATGGAGGGATCTGGTGATGACTGGAGAGGTGACACTGCTGGGAATGCTGGGACATTATACAGTAATGGAGGGGTCTGGTGATGACTGGAGAGGTGACACTGCTGGGACATTATACAGTAATGGAGGGGTCTGGTGATGACTGGAGAGGTGACACTGCTGGGACATTATATAGTAATGGAGGGGTCTGGTGATGACTGGAGAGGTGACACTGCTGGGACATTATACAGTAATGGAGGGGTCTGGTGATGACTGGAGAGGTGACACTGCTGGGACATTATACAGTAATGGAGGGGTCTGGTGATGACTGGAGAGGTGACACTGCTGGGACATTATACAGTAATGGAGGGGTCTGGTGATGACTGGAGAGGTGACACTGCTGGGACATTATACAGTAAGGGAGGGGTCTGGTGATGACTGGAGAGATGACACTGCTGGGACATTATACAGTAATGGAGGGGTCTGGTGATGACTGGAGAGGTGACACTGCTGGGACATTATACAGTAATGGAGGGGTCTGGTGATGACTGGAGAGGTGACACTGCTGGGACATTATACAGTAATGGAGGGGTCTGGTGATGACTGGAGAGGTGACACTGCTGGGACATTATACAATAATGGAGGGGTCTGGTGATGACTAGAGAGGTGACACTGCTGGGACATTATACAGTAATGGAGGGGTCTGGTGATGACTGGAGAGGTGACACTGCTGGGACATTATACAGTAATGGAGGGGTCTGGTGATGACTGGAGAGGTGACACTGCTGGGACATTATACAGTAATGGAGGGGTCTGGTGATGACTGGAGAGGTGACACTGCTGGGACATTATACAGTAATGGAGGGGTCTGGTGATGACTGGAGAGGTGACACTGCTGGGACATTATACAGTAATGGAGGGGTCTGGTGATGACTGGAGAGGTGACACTGCTGGGACATTATACAGTAATGGAGGGGTCTGGTGATGACTGGAGAGGTGACACTGCTGGGACATTATACAGTAATGGAGGGGTCTGGTGATGACTGGAGAGGTGACACTGCTGGGACATTATACAGTAATGGAGGGGTCTGGTGATGACTGGAGAGGTGACACTGCTGGGAATGCTGGGACATTATACAGTAATGGAGGGGTCTGGTGATGACTGGAGAGGTGACACTGCTGGGACATTATACAGTAATGGAGGGGTCTGGTGATGACTGGAGAGGTGACCCGGCTGGGACATTATACAGTAATGGAGGGGTCTGGTGATGACTGGAGAGGTGACACTGCTGGGAATGCTGGGACATTATACAGTAATGGAGGGGTCTGGTGATGACTGGAGAGGTGACCCGGCTGGGACATTATACAGTAATGGAGGGGTCTGGTGATGACTGGAGAGGTGACACTGCTGGGACATTATACAGTAATGGAGGGGTCTGGTGATGACTGGAGAGGTGACACTGCTGGGAATGCTGGGACATTATACAGTAATGGAGGGGTCTGGTGATGACTGGAGAGGTGACACTGCTGGGACATTATACAGTAATGGAGGGGTCTGGTGATGACTGGAGAGGTGACCCGGCTGGGACATTATACAGTAATGGAGGGGTCTGGTGATGACTGGAGAGGTGACACTGCTGGGACATTATACAGTAATGGAGGGATCTGGTGATGACTGGAGAGGTGACACTGCTGGGAATGCTGGGACATTATACAGTAATGGAGGGGTCTGGTGATGACTGGAGAGGTGACACTGCTGGGACATTATACAGTAATGGAGGGGTCTGGTGATGACTGGAGAGGTGACACTGCTGGGACATTATATAGTAATGGAGGGGTCTGGTGATGACTGGAGAGGTGACACTGCTGGGAATGCTGGGACATTATACAGTAATGGAGGGGTCTGGTGATGACTGGAGAGGTGACACTGCTGGGACATTATACAGTAATGGAGGGGTCTGGTGATGACTGGAGAGGTGACACTGCTGGGACATTATACAGTAATGGAGGGGTCTGGTGATGACTGGAGAGGTGACACTGCTGGGACATTATACAGTAATGGAGGGGTCTGGTGATGACTGGAGAGGTGACACTGCTGGGACATTATACTGTAAGGGAGGGGTCTGGTGATGACTGGAGAGATGACACTGCTGGGACATTATACAGTAATGGAGGGGTCTGGTGATGACTGGAGAGGTGACACTGCTGGGACATTATACAGTAATGGAGGGGTCTGGTGATGACTGGAGAGGTGACACTGCTGGGACATTATACAGTAATGGAGGGGTCTGGTGATGACTGGAGAGGTGACACTGCTGGGACATTATACAGTAATGGAGGGGTCTGGTGATGACTGGAGAGGTGACACTGCTGGGACATTAAACAGTAATGGAGGGGTCCGGTGATGACTGGAGAGGTGACACTGCTGGGACATTATACAGTAATGGAGGTGTCTGGTGATGACTGGAGAGGTGACACTGCTGGGAATGCTGGGACATTATACAGTAATGGAGGGGTCTGGTGATGACTGGAGAGGTGACACTGCTGGGACATTATACAGTAATGGAGGGGTCTGGTGATGACTGGAGAGGTGACCCGGCTGGGACATTATACAGTAATGGAGGGGTCTGGTGATGACTGGAGAGGTGACACTGCTGGGACATTATACAGTAATGGAGGGGTCTGGTGATGACTGGAGAGGTGACACTGCTGGAAATGCTGGGACATTATACAGTAATGGAGGGGTCTGGTGATGACTGGAGAGGTGACACTGCTGGGACATTATACAGTAATGGAGGGGTCTGGTGATGACTGGAGAGGTGACACTGCTGGGACATTATACAGTAATGGAGGGGTCTGGTGATGACTGGAGAGGTGACACTGCTGGGACATTATACAGTAATGGAGGGGTCTGGTGATGACTGGAGAGGTGACACTGCTGGGACATTATACAGTAATGGAGGGGTCTGGTGATGACTGGAGAGGTGACACTGCTGGGACATTATACAGTAATGGAGGGGTCTGGTGATGACTGGAGAGGTGACACTGCTGGGAATGCTGGGACATTATACAGTAATGGAAGGGTCTGGTGATGACTGGAGAGGTGACACTGCTGGGAATGCTGGGACATTATACAGTAATGGAGGGGTCTGGTGGTGACTGGAGAGGTGACACTGCTGGGACATTATACAGTAATGGAGGGTCTGGTGATGACTGGAGAGGTGACACTGCTGGGACATTATACAGTAATGGAGGGGTCTGGTGATGACTGGAGAGGTGACACTGCTGGGAATGCTGGGACATTATACAGTAATGGAGGGGTCTGGTGATGACTGGAGAGGTGACACTGCTGGGAATGCTGGGACATTATACAGTAACACCACTGGAGGGGTCGGGGTGATGACTGTATCATTATGTGTCAGGTTCCTATAAGGTGTCAGGACGTGGCGGTCTATTTCTCCATGGAGGAGTGGGAGTATGTAGAAGGACACAAGGATCAGTACAAGGATCAGGTCATGATGGAGGATCAGCAGCCCCTCACATCACCAGGTAATAGACATGACTATATACACACGTCCTCTCATTATTTGTATGTAAAGAATGAATTCAGTCTCTGTATGTGTTCCCTACAGTCAGATCCAGTAAGAGAACAGCACCAGAGAGGTGTCCCTGTCCTCTTCTTCCACAGGATGATCAGGTAGATGGAGATATTCCCTATGATCTGTAGAAGGGCTGTGAAGCTCTTGTGGTCAGTCCCCTCACCCTCCATGACTCCTCATCTCCTGCTCATCTATTACATCCCACGTGACTTCTCCTACTGTCTGATGACTTTTACTATATTTCTTTCACATCTTATGAATCAGGGAGAAGATCCAAACAATATTAATGCTCCAGAGACAGATGTGAGCGGTGATGAGCAGTATAAGGAGGACATTCGTACAGAGAAAGATCTGATCTATTTTAATGCTACAGACATAAATGAAGAAGAAGAGACAGATGTGAGCAGTGATGAGAAGTATAAGAAGGACATTCTTACAGGGAAAGATCTGATCTATATTAACGTAACAGACATAAAGGAAGAAGAAACAGATGTGAGCAGTGATGAGCAGTATAAGGAGGACATTTCTACAGGGAAAGATCTGATCTATATTAATGCTACAGACATAAAAGAAGAAGAAGTGACAGATGTGAGCGGTGATGAGCAGTATAAGGAGGACATTCCTTCAGGTAACCGCCCAGGTGAGTAGTAACCACTAAATGCAGAGAACAGTCACACATTCTTCTTGGTCACTGGCTGCAGTTATTCTTGGGGGATGTAATGGTGTAACTAGAGTTTTTTGGGGCTCCAAGGCAAATCTTAGGCCCTTCTGTGTGCCCTTACTATAGATTCTTCTCCTTTTATGCCCCCACACTATTACTGTGCCCCCCAGACTGTTCTGCATCTTCTCTTCACCCCACACTGTGTATATACCCACTTTGTTCCAGTGGAAGAATAAATACCTCTCCCCATCATTCCCCCAGAGCGGCTGTGTCCTCCGGCAGATGTCACCTGGTGTTGGCTGCTTTATGATCTGATCATGTGGCCTGTACCTGGCAGACATTACTAGCTGCTCCAGAACACTGTCTGCGGGATACAAGTGGTGCGGAAATCATGGGGCAGAGAGACAAAGAAGCGGAGACAGTTGAAGCGGTGCTCCCCCGAGGAGCTGAGACATATACCCCGGACCCCCAGAGGAGCCCCCCCTGCAGCCATGATCATTACACCCCTGGATGGAAACATTGCTGCTCAGTAGAGACTGGGAGGAAGAGACCTAGATGCCGGACGATCAGTCATAGACCCTATGGGAAGGACAGTTCAGCTAAAGCCATGTCAGCAAAGTGACTGTACAGGATATGAAGCTTGAAAATAAGAACAAGTCTTAGCAGTTTAGGCTTCTGGTCGGTAGAGTCTAGTCATGTGATCAGGTTGGTCTCATTAGGTGAACTGCAGTGATCAGACTCCACCTCTCTCTCTGCAAAGTCAGAAGAATCATGGGAAATGTAGGCAGGATGAGAAAACCATTGATGTTCTGTGGCTTAAAGGGGTACTCCGAAGGGGGAAAAAAAAGTTAAAATCAACTGATGCCAGAAAGTTATACAGATCTCTAAATTATTTTAATTTAAAAATCTTATCAGCTGTTGTATGATTCAGAGGAAGTTGTGTAGTTCTTTCTGTCTGACCACAGTGCTCTCTGCTGACACCTCTGTCCATGTCAGGAACTGTCCAGAGCAGGAGAGGTTTGCTATGGGGATTTGTTCCTACTCTAGACAGTTCCTGACCCGGACAGAAGTGTCAGCAGAGATAAGTACTGGGAGGGTTAAATATACACTGCAGGGAGCTTAGTGGAGCTGATCGGGATCATCACAGGGAAATCGCGATGTCCCGATCAGCTGAGAGGATGGTGGGAGGGCCCTTAACTGCCTCCTCGCTGTCCGATCGGTTCTCCAAGGCTCCAATCCGCCATGTCAGGCTGGATTAATGGAGTACTGATAACACTGATCAATGCTATGCTGCAGTATTGTTCAGTGTATGTAATCAAGGATTGTATGTAATAGTCCCCTATGATTTAACCCCTTCCCTGATAAAAGTTTGAATCACCCCCTTTTCCCATAAAAAAAAAAAATACAAAAAATAAACATATGTGGTTTTGTCACATGTGTAAAAGTCCGAACTATAAAAATTTTACGTTATTTAAACCGCACGGTCAAAATACCAAAGTCCAGAACTGCGTAGATTTGGTCACTTTATATACCCTAAAAAAATGTATAAAAAGTGATCAAAAAGTCCCATTAAAAAAAATGGTACTGATAAAAACTTCAGATCACAGTGTAAAAAATGACCCTCACACACCCCTGTATATGGAAAAATAATAAAGTTATAGGGGTCTGAAGAAGACAATTTTTTTTAACCCCTTCCCGCAGAAAGACTTACATAAACGTCAGGTTATGCAGCTAGTTCGCGCATCCAACTGTTTATAAAAGTCATTCAGTTAACCTGGCGATGCGCGGCATCGCAAGGGTTAACAGGCAAAAGTCCCGCTGATACCGGCGGGAGAGAACTTCTGCAATCCCCCCCAGGACCATCTGTGAATGGTCCTGGTCAGCGATCACTGTGATTGGTTCCTGTGGGGGGGTGAAAGTTATCCCTTATGAAAAGGTAAAGTTGGAGTCTATTCCAGCATGTTATTGTAAAAAATTTAATTTTTACACTAACTTGCTGGTGTTGCCCCATACTTTTCATTTTCACAAAAGGTAAAAGGAAAAAAAGACCCCAAAATATGTAATGCAATTTCTCCTGAGTATGGAAATACCCCATATGTGGGCGTAAAATTCTCTGCGGGCGCACAACAAGGCTCAGAAGTGAGAGCACCATGTACATTTGAGGTGATTTGCACAGGGGTGGCTGATTTTACAGCAGTTCTGACATAAACGCAAAAAAACAACAACAAATTTGACCCCATTTTGGAAACGACACCACTAAAGGAACGTAACAAGGGGTATAGTGAGGCTTAAAGGGGTATTCCAGGCCAAAACTTATTTTTATATATCAACTGGCTCCGGAAAGTTACGGATTTGTAAATTACTTCTATTTAAAAATCTTAATCCTTCCAATAGTTATTAGCTTCTGAAGTTGAGTTGTTGTTTTCTGTCTAACTGCTCTTTGATGACTCACGTCCCGGGAGCTGTGCAGTTCCTATGGGGATATTCTCCCATCATGCACAGCTCCCGGGACGTGACATCATCATTGAGCAGTTAGACAGAAAACTTCAGAAGCTAATAACTATTGGAAGGATTAAGATTTTTTTTTAATAGAAGTAATTTACAAAACTGTTTAACTTTCCGGAGCGAGTTGATATATATAAAAAAAAAGGTTTTGCCTGGAATACCCCTTTAACAACCCACAGGTGTTTGAAGAATTTTCGTTAAAGTTGGACGTGAAATGAATTTTTTTCACTAAAGTGCTGGTGTTGTCCCAAATTTTTCATTTTCTCAAGGGGTAAGGAAATGCCCCATATGTGGATATAAAGTGCTCTGCAGGCAAACTACAATGCTCAGAAGAGAAGGAGCACCATTGGGATTTTGGCTGGAATTGAAGGCCACATGTGTTTACAAAGCCGCCATGGTGCCATAACAATGCCCCCCCCCCCCACGTGACCCTATTTTGGAAACTACACCCTTTAAGGAATGTAACAAGGGGTACAGTGAGCATTTACACCCCACAGGTGTCTGACAGATTTTTGGAACACTGTTCCAAAAGTCTGTCAAATGCCAGTGGGGTGTAAATTCTCACTGCACCCCTTATTACATTCAGTGATGGGTGTAGTTTCCAAAATGGGGTCACATGTGGGGGGCTTTGTAAACACAAATGGCCCCCTACTTCCATTCCAAACAAATTCTCTCTCCAAAAGCCCAATGGCGCTCCTTCTCTTCTGAGCATTGTAGTTCACCCGCAGAGCACTTTACATCCACACATGGGGTATTTCCATACTCAGAAGAAATGGGGTTACAAATTTGGAGGGGCATTTTCTCCTATTACCTCTTGTAAAAATTGTAAATTTGGGAAAAAAACAGCATTTTAGTAAAATATTATTTTTTTTTATTTACACATCCAACTTCAACGAAAAGTCGTCTAACACTTGCTGTATCCCTTGTTAAGTGCCTTGAGGGGTGTAGTTTCCAAAATGGTATTCCATGTGTTTTTTTTTTTTGCTGTTATGGCACCATAGGGCTTCCTAAATGCGACATACCACCCCAAAAACCATTTCAGAAAAAATTGCTTTAAAAAAGCCAAATGGTGCTCCTTCTCTTCTGAGCATTTTAGTGCTCCCGCAGTGCACTTGACGTCCACACATGGGGTATTTCCATACTCAGAAGAGATGGGGTTACAAATTTTTTTTTTTTTGGGGGGGGGGGCATTTTCTCCTATCACCTCTTGTAAAAATGGTAAATTTGGGGGAAAAAACTGCATTTTAGTGAAAAAAAAAATTCTATTTACACATGCGACTTTAACGGAAAGTGTGGTGTTAAGACTCACTGTACCCCTTGTACGTGCCTCGAGGGGTGTAGTTTCCAAAATAGTGTGCCATGTGTTTTTTTTTTGCTGTTCTGGCATCATAGGGGCTTCCTAATTGTGACATGATCCTCAAAAAAACATTTCAGCAAAATTCACTCTCCAAAATCCCATTGTTGCTCCTTCACTTATGAGCCCTCTAGTGCAACCACAGAGCACGTTATGTTCACATATGAGGTTTTTCCTACTCAAGAGAAATTGGGTTACACATTTTGGGGGGCATTTTCTCCTTTTACCCCTTGAAAAAATTCGAAAACTGGGTCTACAAGAACATGTGAGTGTAAAAAATGAAGATTTTGAATTTTCTCCTTTACTTTGCTGCTATTCCTAAAGGGTTAACAAACTTTCTGAATGTCATTTTCAATACTTTGGGGGTGCAGTTTCTATAAAGGGGTCATTTATGGGGTATTTCTAATATGAAGGCCCCTCAAATCCACTTCAAACCTGAACTGGTTCCTGAAATATTTCAATTTAGAAAATTTTGTGAAAAGTTGGAAAATTGCTGCTGAACTTTGAAGCCTCTGATGTCTTCCAAAAGTAAAAACCTGTCCACTTTATGATGCAGATATAAAAAGTAGACATATTGTATTTGTGAATCAATATATAATTTATTTGGAATGTCTATTTCCTTATAAGCAGAGAGCTTCAAAGTTAGAAATATGCAAAATTTTCAAATTTTTCACCAAGAAATGATGCAAGTATCGACAAAAATTTACCACTAATATAAATTAGAATATGTCACGAAAAAACAATCTCGGAATCAAGTAAAAGCATCCCAGAGTTATTAATGCTTAAAGTGACAGTGGTCAGATGTGCAAAAAAATGCTTCCGTCCTTATGGTCATAATGGGCTTGATACTTAAGGGGTTAAAAGAAGTAAAACAAAATGAAACCTCTATAAGTTGGGTGTCCTTATACCGTATGGACGTACAGAATAAAGAGAAGGTGTCATTGTTACCGAAAAGTGCTGCGTAGAAACGGAAGCCCCCAAATGTTACATAATAGTGGGGTTTTTCAGTTTTTGCCTCACAAATAAATAATAATTTTTTTTTGTTTCACCGTAGATTTTGTGGTGAAATGATTGATGTCATTACAAAGTAAAATTGGTAGCGCAAAAAACAGCAACAACCTCATATGGGTCTGTAGGTAGAAAACTGAAAGCGTTCTGATTTTTAGAAGGTGAGGAGGAAGAAACAAAAGTTAAAAAAAACCTTAAGTCCTTAAGGGGTTAAAGCATTTTTTTTATTAAAACATAAGGAAAACTCTACAAGTTGGATGATGATACTGACCTGATGGATAAGTATAACGTCAGTTGTGACATCACGTTATATGGTAGGTGATGAAAAAATCCCAAATGTGCAAAATTGCATTTTATTTCAATTTAATTTTATCCCACAATTTGTTTTCTATTTCACAGTAAAATTGGTCCCACAAAAAACAAACTCTCATGTGACTCTAGATGGAAAAATGTAAATAAGGTTAATACTCAATTATATAATCTGTGTCAATCTCTGATGCTGGATATTAACCACTTAGATGCTACAGTCAAAGCTGACATCAGCATTTATACAGCCTTACTGAGAATCATTGGTGGTGCAATACAGTGTAAGATCGGTCCCACAAAAACAAGCTCTTAAACCCAGTGTAGATGGGAAAAGAAAAAAGTTTAGGCTGGGAGGAGAGGAGGAAAAAAAAAAGAAAAACACAAAAGCTTAAATATCCTGGGATGTTAAGGGTTAATACTGATAAAATCTGTTTTATTCTTGGCAGATTCTTGTACCAGGAGATCAGAGGAGAATCTTATATCTTCAGATTATAAAGCAGATGATGATATCACACAAGATACATATGAAGAACATTCCATTATCCCAGATACACCCTCAGCCCTTCACAGCCAAGATCTGTCATCTCATCCTTATATACAGGTCCTGTCTTCTCAGTCATCACAGGATGTTCAGCAAAATAAAAGTAATAGAAGGAATGATGGACATCAACGAGCTCATACAGGAAAGAAACCATATTCATGCTCAGAATGTGGAAAATGTTTAATTAAGATATCAAGTCTTGTTGAACATCAGAAAATTCACACTGGAGAGAAACCATTTTTATGTTCAAAATGTGGTAAATGTTTTATTCAGAAATCAGTTCTTGTTCAACATCAAAGAACTCACACAGGGGAGAAGCCATTTTCATGTTCACAATGTGGCAACTGCTTTACTAGGAAATCAAATCTTGTTCAACATCAAAGAACTCACACAGGGGAGAAGCCATTTTCATGTTCAGAATGTGGGAAATGTTTTACTGAAAAATCAGGTCTTGTTCAACATCAAAGAACTCACACAGGGGAGAAGCCATTTTCATGTTCACAATGTGGGAACTGCTTTACTAAGAAATCAAATATTGTTAAACATCAAAGAACTCACACAGGAGAGAAGCCATTTTCATGTTCAGAATGTGGGAAATGTTTTACTTGCAAAGGAGATGTTACTCGACATCAAAGAACTCACACAGGAGAGAAGCCATTTTCATGTTCAGAATGTGGGAAATGTTTTACTGAAAAATCTAATCTTCTTAAACATCAGAAAACTCACACAGGAGAGAATGCATTTTCATGCTCAGAATGTGGGAAAAGTTTTACTGAGAAATCACATCTTGTTCAACATCAAAAAACTCACACAGGAGAGAAGCCATTTTCATGCTCAGAGTGTGGGAAATGTTTCACTGACAAATCAGGTCTTGTTAAACATCAAAGAACTCACACAGGGGAGAAGCCATTTTCATGTGCAGAATGTGGGAAATGTTTTACTCAGCAATCACATCTTGTTAAACATAAAATAACTCACACAGGGGAGAAGCCAATTCAGAGCAATAAATGATGCAGATAACACATCTATATATTAACCCTGTACATAGGATATCTGAGGTTTATACATTTATATCATATACTGCATCTCCAAACTTGTTACCAATTGATAATAAAAGTTTTCTTTTAGAACGTAGTCACCGATCCAGCGATGTCATCACTATAGTTCACATGGTAGGAGAAGAGTGTGGTATATGGTTGTGATATTCACTGCTCCTCATGGAGAAGACCCAACAGGCATAATCCATGAGGAGCTGCTACTGGAGACCCAAACACCTCACAGAGAAGGGACTTATTCCAGTGATGAAGAATTCCAGGACGGTCAGGGCATCACCTGCTGAGACCCTTTTAGAAAGGTTGTGTTATCCCCGATCCTTGCTGATCATGTGGTGTCCGATCACTGGACACCTCAGTCTGTGCTCGGCTGTTTCTGCAGCTCCCATAGTGAATGTACCTCCTCCCTACCTACCTGGGGACACTGGGGTCCCTGTTATTGAGATACAGGGGATAGATGACACAACCCCCTCACCACCCCGTGATGTACTTTTATGTCCTGGGCGGGATTACTTTCCCGACTGTCTTGGCAGTGTAACCCTATGTATGCCGCAGTCAGTACTGATTGTAGCATCTATAGGGTTAAACTGTCTTGCTCCCCAGTCATGGCCTCCAGGTCTACCAGGCGCTGTTGCCTATGAGGCCCGACCTCGGTAACACTGACAGTTATACTGCGCTGTAGTACAGATGTATGGTGGTGTAACCGACCGCAAACTCCCCCCCCCCCCCCCCCCATAAAAGGCCTAAAATCCCGAACACCTGCACCACAGAAAAATCTACCTACCTCATTTCAGTAGAAGTAAAAAAGCACTTCACTACAACCTGAAATAAAGTGAAAACATTCACTTGCCTCTGACACTGAGACCGCCAATGAGGGAGAGGAGGAATACCGCACCTCTCTCCTTTTTTCCTTTTCCCCCTCCCACCCCCCATCATCATTCAGTGATGAGCCCCCCTGGGAGGTGGCCCGGCAGGGCAGTGTAGACCCCCCCCCATACTAGTGTCTCTGTCCCCCTATAGATGACCCTGACTGGACCCTATAACAATGATGACCACTGATTCCTGGGTTTGTTGGATTATAGTAGTTCCCATTAGGTTTTAGGGATACGGCAGCCGGATCCAGTGGGAGAATTTAAACACCAGCTGCTGCCATATCTCTGCCGGACCTGTGCCGTACCCCTTTCATGTCAGTGAACTGGACGGGGTCAGATAGTGACTCCGGTCGGCTCATTTTTGAACTGTAACAGTTTTTGTTGTCGTACTGAAAACCGCGGTCTGCTGTGGTTCCCGTCTGGCAACAAAAATTGATACGGTTCAAAAATGAGCCGACCTGAGCCCCTATCTTGCTTTGTCTGGCGCATTGAAATGAATGGGGTGCGGGGTCCGGCGGGGGTTATGGCAGCAGCTGGTGTTTAAATTATCCAGCTGGATCCGGCTGCTGTATGTAAAAACCATAGTGTGAATGCATCCTTAGTCTCATGGGGGCGCTAGGAAATACCCCTTATGTGAAATGATAACACAGGAATATACAATTAGAAGTGTCAGGTCACTGTCATTCTGCACCTGCCCAGTTTTCCAATATCCTCGATACTTGGCCATTCTCCTAGATCAGTGTTTCCCAACCAGGGTGCCTCCAGCTGTTGCAAAACTACAACCCCCAGCATGCCCGGACAGCCAAAGGCTGTCCGGGCATGCTGGGAGTTGTAGTTTTGCAGCAGCTGGTGGCTCCCTGGTTGGGAAACACTATCATAGATGATGAAATGTAATAGACTGAACAGCTTACTGCTAAAGACAAATGATGGGGGATATGCTTGGTAGAGTAACCGTCATAGCTATGGGTCATTTGATTTGAATGATAGCCCTTAAATATGACATTTCAGTATTACAGTAGTTATATTTATGTATATAGGAGGCAGTATTATAGTAAAAATTTATACTCACGTAATTTTGCTTTCCTTGAGTCTGAAGGCAGCACAGAAGGGTTAATTAATAGCTTCATCCAGTTCATCCTAGGACCGCCCACCTAAAAGAACAATGAAGAATTAACCAATCCCAGGCCATGCCTGGTTACATACATCCATCAGAACCCATCCACTCCATGTTAATGAATAGACTCAGTTCTGATGCAGAAAAAAATAATATTTAATAGGAAGGGTTTGTATGTGCTGCCTTCAGACTCAAGGAAAGCAAAATTACGTGAGTATAAATTTTTACTTTCCATTTCGTCTTCCAGCAGCACAGAAGGGAGCTGAATAGCAAACAAAGGGGGGGGGGATACTTAATTAAATGCAGCATTAAGCACCCCTGTGCTAAAGGCTGGATGCGTGCCCTGGATATCTAGCCTGTAGTTCCTCACGAAGGTCGAACTTGTCTACCACAAAGCTGCATTATAGATCTCCTGGATAGATACTTGTGCTCTTTCCGCCCAGGACGTAGCTGTGGCACGAGTTGAATGAGCTTTGAGGGAGGCTCAACTTCCGCCTTTTTGTAGGCCTCCAGAATAGCGGACTTCAGCCATCTCGTCAGAGTATCCTTGGCAACTTTTTTCCCTTTTCTGGCTCCAACAAACTGGATGAACAGGTTTTCATCTACCCGGAACTCCTTCGTCCTGTCCAGGTAACATGACAGAGCCGACGAGACATCCAGATTCTGTAGGAGCCTTTCTTCTTCATCTTGTGGTTCTGGCAGGAACCTAAGTAAAAAGATTTCCTTGTTCACATTTACCTCTGAAGACACTTTGGGTCTAAAGGACGGCACCGTCCGCAGCAAGACTCCCTCTGGCACGAATCGCAGGAGAAGATCCCTAGATGAAAGGGCTTGAATCTCTCCCAGCCACTTTGCCGATGTTATGGCAATCAGGAACGAAACCTTGTATGACAACCATTTCAGATAAACTTCTTGTAGAGGCTCAAAGGGAGGCATTGTCAGGGCTCTTAGGACGAGAGTGAGATCCCACGTAGAGACTGGAGGACGGATTACTGGTCTTAGTTGTTTCAAGGCTTTGAAGAATCTTGCTATTACCGGATGATTAGCAAATCTTCCATCCATGAAAGAGTTGATCGCCGTCATATGGACTCTTAAGGTGTTGGGTCTCAAACCTTTGTTGAAGCCATCCTGCAGGAACTCTAAGATAACTGGCAAGGACACCTCATCCCGACTCTTCTCCTGTCTCCAAGATGTGAACTTTCTCCAAAGCTTGGAGTACAGAGCATTGGTGGATTTTCTCCTTGCCGCTAGAAGAGTGGATATGACTTCTTCCGACAAACCAGTCATCCGGAATTTAGCGCTCTCAAACTCTATGCAGTAAAGTGCAGTTTCTCTGGCCGTGGATGATGAAAGCCTTTCTGGACCAGGAGATCTCTGTGGGGAGGAAACTTGAGGCACCTGCCTCTCGACATCCGCAGAAGTATTGGAAACCATACTCTCCTCGGCCAGTAGGGAGCTATCAGGATGACATCCGGCTTGTCCGTCAGTATCTTCCCGATCACCCGACCTATCATCACTGGAGGGGGAAACAGATAAATGTGGAGACCTTGCTACGAAATTGTGAGGGCATTCAAGATGTCCGGATGATCCTGGTGATTTAGGGAAGCAAATCTGGAAATCTTCAGAATCTCTCGTGTGGCCATCATATCGAAGTCCGGCAGACCCCATCTGTTCACCAGTTGCAGGAAGTGAACCGTATTCAGTGACCACTCGTTGGGGCTCAACCTTGATCGACTCAGACGATCCGCTTGCACATTAAGGACGCCCTTTATGTGCACAGCTGAAATGCTGGGAACAGTCCTCTCTGCCCAGGCCATGATGCGCTTGCACTCTTTCTGTAGGCCTGGACTTCGAGTGCCCCCCTGCTTGTTCAAATAATAAAAACACAGTAGTCGAGTTGTCTGAACCAGCAGGGGTTTCTTCCTCAGCAGAGAGCTGAAGTGTAACGAGGCTAATCTTACCGCCCTCATTTCTCGCAGGTCGGATGACATCCGTGATTCTTCTTGGGACCAACACCTCTGCACCCACAGATCTGCTACGTGGGCTCCCCATTCCAACTTCGAGGCATCTGTTGTAACCAGGATACTGTCTGAAGGTTTCAAGCTGCATCCTGAAGATTTTTCTTGACCAGCCACCATTTGAGACTGTTCCACGTATGCTGTGATAACCTGAGGGGAGAAGACAAGGATTCGAGACTCTTGTCTCATGCAGACAACACTTCTTCCTGTAGGTCTCTCATATGAGCCTTGGCCCAGGGCACTGCTTCTATTGCCGCAGTTAAGAGCTCCAGAGTTCTCATCCCAACACCAATGGACACCTGTGGAGTTTCTATGATTTGAGCCACCTGTGAAGTGAGGATAAGCATCCGGACTTGAGGCAGGAACAACTTCTGCTGCTGAGAGTCTATTATAAACCCTAGGAATCTCTTCCTGGTTGCTGGTGTCAAGTTGGATTTTTTTTAAATTGACCAGGAAACCAACCTCCTGTAGCATCCGTAAAGTCGACTGTAGGTGATGTTCCAACTCCTCCGAAGAATCTGCTATCAGGAGCCAGTCGTCCAAGTAGGGCACCAGGTGTATCCCTTGAAGACGAAGAGCCACCACCACTGCTATGGCCACTTTTGTGAACACCCTGGGCGCCGAAGACATCCCAAACGGTAGAGAGTGGAATTGATAGTGTTGTACCCCTTGTTCCATCTTGATAGCCACCCTGAGATATTTCCTTGAAGCAGGGTGAATCGGCACGTACAGATAAGCATCCATAAGATCTATGGACGCCATGATAGAACCTTTTTGTATAAGATGGATTGCAGATCTTATAGTCTCTATCTTGAACTTTTCTTTCTTTAGAAATTTGTTGAAAAATCTGAGGTTGATCACCAGCCGAAACTTGCTTTGCGGCTTGGGAACTGGAAAGACCCGTGAGTAGATGCCTTGACCTCTCTCTTCTTGAGGAACTTCTTCCGCCTCTTTTTGAAGGAATTCTCGGATTAACTGAAAAATAACCAGATTTTCCGGACAGTTGAACACAAACCTTGCCCGAGGATGATTAAGAAAAATCACCTTGTATTCTGCTCTGACATCACTTAAGACCCATTTGTCGGTCGTGATATCTTCCCAAGCAGGCAGGAACCGTAAAAGTCTTGAGCCGACCGTGATCTGACCTCTGGCTTCAGAAATCCGTTTTGGACTGAGAACCCTCCGGCTGTTTTTTCTTTCCTTTGGTCTGCTGACCTCTTCCGAATCTTCTGTCCCTGCTATGGAACGGTCTCCTTCGGAAAGTGCTTCGGACTATGGGCCGAAAGGACCGAAAGGGCTTGCGTCTTAGGTTGAGGGAAGGAAAAACCTTTATTCTCCTGAGCGGATTCCAGGATTTTCTCCAACTGAGGGCCGATTAGGTGCCCTGGCTGAAAAGGAAGAGCACACAAATTTATCTTTGAGGCAACATCTCCTGACCATGGCTTTAGCAACACTGCTCTTCTTGCTGCATTGGAACTCTGCAACTGTCTTTAGCGAAGTAACCTGCCGATATAGTTCCTCCCTTGGCGCCCTCTGCTCAATGTCTCGACCTAGCTGACTAAGCCACAATCTCAGAGCTCTGGATACAGGAACTGTTGCAAGCGCTGTCTTACACAGTGCGGCTGAATTCAGATATCCTTTTTTCAGTAGGACATCCATCCTCCTGTCCAGAGAATCTTTGAGAACAGAGGAATCTTCAGACTGTAATAGTGTCTTTTTGGAGAGTTTTTCCACTGCGGCGTCAACTTTACCAGGACTTTCCCACTGCTCTGAATCCGCAGGATCTAGTTTGTAGACCGCTTTGAACCTTGATCCAAGGTCAACTCTTTTTTCTGGCTTTACCCATTCTCTCTCCATGATGGTTTTAAGCATTGGATGGCCCGAAAATGTCCTGTATTTCTTCTTTGGGAAGTAAAACAGGCTGTCCTTGTCTTGTGTTGAAGACTCGCCTTGCTTTACCTTCATAGTGTTTTTTACTGCCTTGATCAACTTGTCTGTCTGTTCTTTCCTGAACAAATAATTGTCTTCAGTGATGGCATCCTCTGAGTCAGATGATGACTCTGAAGTCTCGGATTCCGAGGAGGAGGACTCAGAGACCTGTTGGCTGGAATGTGGCTGACCCCCTCTCCTTTTATGTGCAGGCTCCTGAGTAGCCATATGCTGCTTGAACCAAGAAAAAAATAGCTTCTTTAAGAAAGGAAGACTGATCATCCGCAGGAGAGCAAACAGCACACATATTAGACTGCGACCCATCTAGCAGTACCTGGAGGCAGGAAATGCAGCGTACGGTGATACAATTTTGGCATATATATCCCGAAGCATCGTCCAGTAATGGTTGGCTGCACGCTGAGCATGCTCTGTGCTAGGATTTAGATTAGAGACAGTATTATAGTAGTTATATTCTTGTATATAGGAGCAGTATTATAATAGTTATATTCTTGTATATAGGAGCAGTATTATAATAGTTATATTCTTGTATATATGAGCAGTATTATAGTAGTTATATTCTTGTATATAGGAGCAGTATTATAGTAGTTATATTCTTGTACATAGGAGGCAGTATTATAGTAGTTATATTCTTGTATATAGGAGCAGTATTAAAGTAGTTATAGTCTTGTATATAGGAGCAGTATTATAGTAGTTATATTCTTGTATATAGGAGCAGTATTATAGTAGTTATAGTCTTGTATATAGGAGCAGTATTATAGTAGTTATATTCTTGTATATAGGAGCAGTATTATAGTAGTTATAGTCTTGTATATAGGAGCAGTATTATAGTAGTTATAGTCTTGTATATAGGAGCAGTATTATAGTAGATATATTCTTGTATATAGGGGGCAGTATTATAGTAGTTATAGTCTTGTATATAGGAGCAGTATTATAGTAGTTATATTCTTGTATATAGGGAGCAGTATTATAGTAGTTATATCCTTGTATATAGGAGCAGTATTATAGTCGGTATTTACTTACCGTAATTCTTCTTTCCTCGAGTCCCGAAGGCAGCACAGAAGGGATATATCAGATCCCGCTCTCATGTCAGGACCGTCCCCTAGAATACTAATTAATTAATCATTAATTAGACAAGGGGCGGGCCAGACCCCCATAAAGGCCCCTCTTACCAAAACCTCACTGTGTAATAATAAAGACCAATTGATGCGACAAAAAAAACAGTTTATTAGGGAGGGTGTTGTGCTGCCTTCGGGACTCGAGGAAAGAAGAATTACGGTAAGTAAATACCGACTTTCCTCATCGTCCCTACGGCAGCACAGAAGGGATCTACCAAACATAACAAAGGGGGGGTTAATTCTTGCCAACAGCCGACAATACTCCAGTGCTAAAGGCTGGGTTCTGGGTCTGCAGATCCAGCCTGTAATGTCGGGCAAAGGTAGACGTAGATGACCAAGACGCCGCATTGCATATCTCAAGTAAGGACACTTGCTCCCTTTCTGCCCAGGATGTCGAGGTAGCCCTGGTTGAATGGGCCCTTAATGGATGAGGGGGATCCTTCCCATTCTTCTGGTAGGCTTCCACAATAGTAGACCGAATCCACCTGGCTAAAGTATCTTTTGAAGCCTTGTAGCCCATTCTAGCTCCTGCAGGAAGCACAAAGAGATTCTCCTCTTTGCGGAAGTGCTGAACCCGATTCAAATAAGGAATCAATGAATGCTTGACATCAAGGCGATGGAATCTCTTCTGCTCTTCTGACTCGGGATTTGGGCAAAATACTGGTAGAAAAATCTCTCTATTAATGTTAGATACTGAAGATACCTTGGGTAAGAAAGAAGGAACAGTGCGAAGCCTCACACCCTCTGGAAGGACCTTGAGAAATGGATCCCTAGACGACAGCGCCTGTAGTTCTCCTACTTGTTTTGCTGAAGTTATGGCAATAAGAAAGAGTAGCTTCATGGCAAGCCATTTAAGATCCACTTCTTCAACAGGTTCAAATGGAGCTTCTGTAAGGGCATTCAGAACTAAAGTTAAGTCCCACATGGCGACTGGAGGTTTCAATGTTGGTCTCAACTTCCTTAGTGCTTTAAAGAATCTGGAAACAAGAGGGTGATTTGCAAACTTCCCATCGGACATAGCATTAATAGAGGTCATATGAACCCTTAGAGTGTTGGGTTTAAGACCTTTATCAAACCCTTCTTGTAAGAATTGCAGAATGGCTTCCACTGAAAACTGTAGGTTTGATGCTGACAACCAACTCAAAAACTTCTTCCATAACTTTGAGTATACAAAATTTGTAGATGGCCTCCTGGATGACAGCAAGGTTTTCACAACTTCTTCAGAGAGCCCAAGATTTCTCAGTCTTTCCCTCTCAGAAACCAGGCAGTTAGATGTAGCCTGCCTGGCTGCGGATGCAAGAACCCCTTCTGTACCAGTAGATCCGGAGCCGCAGGAAACCGGAAGAATTCCCCCTTCGCCAATTGAAGCAGTAGAGGGAACCACACCCTGCGAGGCCAGAATGGCGCTATCAAGATGGCTGATGGACCTTCCCTCAAGATCTTGCACAGGACTCTTGGTAGCATAGGCAGCGGAGGAAACAGGTAGATGAACATTCCGTTCCACGATATGGAAAAAGCATCCAGGACCTCCGGCTGCTCCCAGGCATTCAGAGATCCGAACCTTTCCAACCTGGAGTTCTCCTTGGTTGCCATAAGGTCGATCTCCGGGTATCCCCATCTGAGGAATATTGGTCTGAGATGTTCCATCTTGAGAGACCATTCCGTGGCCAGAAGGGTTTGTCTGCTCAGGATATCCGCTTGCTGGTTTACTGCCCCCTTTATGTGTATGGCTCTCAAGTCCTTGACTACCATTTCTGCCCAGTGCATGATCTGGGCACACAGTTGTTGCAGTGCCACACACCGAGTGCCTCCCTGTTTGTTTAAATAGAATGCCGCGGTCACGTTGTCGGTCCGCAGCAGCACAGATCTCTTGAAGACATAGGGTTCGAAGTGTAGAAGGGCAAGATGGACGGCCTTCAACTCCCGAAAATTGGAGGATCTTGATCTCATCTTTGCTGACCAAGACCCTTGGGTCCAGAGATCTTTCAGATGAGCACCCCAACCTGAGGCAGAAGCATCGGTGGTTATAATGATCTGGTGTTCTGAGATGAAGCTCTTTCCCTGATCTAGATTCGACCTGATGGTCCACCACAACAATTTCCTCCTGACGACTGGGGAGACTTTCATGAAGGAGTTCAGAGATGATAACGTCCTGTTCCACACCTTCAGGATCTCCTGCTGGAAACTCCTTAGATGGGCCTTTGCCCACGGTACTGCCTCTATTGAGGCTGTTAATAATCCTAGTGTGCTCATTGCTTCCCTGATAGATAGTCTTGGGTGATGCTGGAGCTTCATGATTCTTTTTCTTATACGAAGAATTTTCTCTTCTGGCAGAAATATCTTCATTTGCTGAAGGTCTATCAGAAGTCCCAGAAACTGCATACGGGAGGAGGGATTTAACCTGGACTTTTGATGGTTCACCAAAAACCCCACCTTCTGAAGCATAGAGAGGCAAAGTTGAAGATGCATCCTTAAAGTATCTGCATTGTTGGCGATGATCAGCCAATCGTCCAGGTAGGGCACAATCTTTATTTCCTGGAGGCGCAGTGCTGCTACCAAGACAATGACCAGCTTGGTAAATATCCTGGGTGCGGGGGACAACCCAAATGGAAGTGCCCTGAACTGGAAATGAAGGAGTTGATCTTTCCCTTGGACTGCAACCCTCAGATACCTCCTGTCCTCCTTTTTTATGGGCACATGGAGGTATGCGTCCTTCAGGTCCAGGCAGACCATGACATCTCCAGGACTTGCAATGCTGTATAGCGACCGAATATTGTCCATTTTGAACTTGATCTTCTTCAAGTACTTGTTGAGGTACCTCAAATCTATGATCAAGCGCCATTTCTGATCCGGCTTTGGTACTGGGAATACATGTGAATACACTCCCTGAAATTCCTGGCCGCTGGGAACCGGCTCTAACGCTCCCTTTTGTAGAAATTCTGATAGGAGTGTCCGGACTCTGAAATCTTCGTCCAGATTGAGTAGAAACCGGTCTCTCGGCTGGTGCACAAACTCCAGAGCATAACCCTGTTGAATGATCTTCAGTACCCAGGGGTCGGAGGTTACAGACTGCCACTCTGGAAGAAACTTCAGCAGTCTCGCGCCCACTGGGCCACTGTGTCTGGCGTCAGAACTCGGGTTTTGGATTGGCCGGCCCAGACTGCTTCTTCTTTCTGTCCTGGTACCTTGGCTGAAACTTTCTGTCCCTTTGCTGAAAGAGGCGTCTGCGGATGCCTCCTCTATATCTCTGAGTACGAAAGGGCTTGAATGGTTTGCGAAAGGATTGAAGAACATCCAACTCTTTATCCTTTTTCTTCTGCTTCAGCACCTTATCCAGCCTCTTGCCGATAAGCTTCCCAGGTTCAAAGGGCAAATTACAGAAATGACCTTTGGATGAAGCATCTCCTGCCCAGGGCTTGAGCCATATAGCCCGTCGAGCGGAGTTTGCTACCGCCATGCTTTTGGCCGCAATCTTAAGTACATCTATGGAAAAGTCGCATAAATAGTCAGCCGCTGATTTCAGGGCAGATACCTGATGGGATAGATCACGTCTAGACACTCCAGCATCTATATCCTGGGACAGGTTGCTGAGCCACAGTCTAAGTGCTCTGGAGACTGGTACTGATGAAAGAGCCGCCTTGCTGAGTGAAGCAAAATTCAGGTGTGACCTTTTTAGAAAGGTATCAGCCTTTTTATCCAGGGGGTCTCTCAGCAATGTCGATTCATCTGCCGGAAAAAAAGATTTTTTAGATAATCCAGCCACCGCTGGGTCCACGGTTGCAGGCTGATCCCATGGCTCAGAGGCAGATGGATCCAGCCTATACACCATGCGGAAGCGAGAGCCAAGATCTAATCTCTTGTCTGGCTTTTCCCATTCCTTCTCCATGATATTCTTAAGGACTTGGTGTCCCGGAAGCACTCTAGACTTTTTCTTTGGAAAATAGAACAATGCTTCCTTATCTTGTCTGGAGCGCTCATTCTTCCCTGATTCTATGCAGCGCTTGACCTTTTTGATCAGCCCATCAGCTGTCTCCTTTTTAAAAAGGTAGAAATCCTCAGAAATCCTCTCAGTCTCAGAGGATGAGGAAGAAGACGAGGCGCTCCAGGAAGAACTCCGCTTCTTATGGTGCTTCCTCTTCTTCTTCTTGGTAGAAGGCCCTGCGGAAGAGGAATCAGAGGACGAGGAGTCTGGACTGGAAACTGCGGCTGCTCTCCTCCCTCTCTTCCTAGCACGGTCAGAACAAGATCTGCTAACAGGGGAATCACTCTGTTTTCTTGACCGCTTCTTTAACCTCTTTCCGCCTTCCTTTTTATCAGAGAATTCTTCTCTGAACCATGAAAAAAAGGTTTTTGCTTCTGCTGCTAGATCCGCCTCTGGCGGTGCACAATTCTTGCAGATGTTAGATGGCCAATCCTCAATTAGCGTCTGAAGACAGCTTATACATCTTTTAGTTTCTGCTGAGGCTGCAACCTCTTTACTCTTTGCGCAATTGTCACAATCCTCATAGGGACACTCATCTGGCAGGGGCTGCTCACAGCTGACACATAGCCTGTGCTTAGACTTGGCTTTTTTCTTCCCAGCGCTTGCTTCTGAAGACATCTGGAATATAGTATAGAACTTATGTAGTGCTTTATACAGTTAACAGCCCTAAGGTTGCTCAGGGCAACCATAGGCATAGCTTACCTTATTAGACCCAGAACCCGGCTGCCCAGCTCAGAGAGACCGGTGCCGCCGAGTTCCCGGTCCAACAAGGATTCCCGCCGGCCCCCCGCAGTGCCGGCATCCTCCGTGACGTCAGATGCGCGCGCCCTTCCAGTACACAAACAGCTGGAGGACGCGCGCGCTGGACCATGCGCTCACAGCGCAGACACCGGAGGCAAGGAGGAAGGGAGCGCAGACGCGCTGTAAGGCAGTAAGAGTGAGCCGGCACCCGAACTTCCTGCCAGTGCCACAGCCGAAGACAACATCTTTCCAGAGATCCCGCACCGGACATGGTAAGTACACCAGGCCCCTGTAGACCGCCCCTTGTATTCAGCCGGACAACGCACGGCTCTGCCACAGGTCACAGCCCGTCATTTCCAGAGGGGGTGGGGGGTGCTACAATGCCGAGACCCCGCACGGCTAGTATAATACTTACAGACCGATGCCCCGCAACGGTACTCATCTCCTCTAGTATAATACTTACAGACGGATGCCCCGCAACGGTACTTATCTCCTACATGCCCCAAAGGCATCTGCCAGAGTCCCCGCAATGGCTTGGACCGCAGCAGCCAGGACCCCGCAAGGCTGACTTGGATGGACGGATGGATGGACGATCCTACACTGACGAGGACTGAAAAAAACACAGTGAGGTTTTGGTAAGAGGGGCCTTTATGGGGGTCTGGCCCGCTCCTTGTCTAATTAATGATTAATTAATTAGTATTCTAGGGGACGGTCCTGACATGAGAGCGGGATCTGATATATCCCTTCTGTGCTGCCGTAGGGACGATGAGGAAAGTAGTTATATTCTTGTATATAGGGAGCAGTATTATAGTAGTTATATCCTTGTATATAGGAGCAGTATTATAGTAGTTATATTCTTGTATATATAGGAGCAGTATTTTAGTAGTTATATTCTTGTATATATGAGCAGTATTATAGTAGTTATATTCTTGTATATAGGAGCAGTATTATAGTAGTTATATTCTTGTATATAGGAGCAGTATTATAGTAGTTATATTCTTGTATATAGGAGCAGTATTATAGTAGTTATATTCTTGTATATAGGAGCAGTATTATAGTAGTTATATTCTTGTATATAGGAGGCCGTATTATAGTAGTTATATTCTTGTATATAGGAGCAGTATTATAGTAGTTATATTCTTGTATATAGGAGGCAGTATTATAGTAGATATATTCTTGTATATAGGAGCAGTATTATAGTAGTTATATTCTTGTATATAGGAGCAGTATTATAGTAGTTATATTCTTGTATATAGGAGCAGTATTATAGTAGTTATATTCTTGTATATAGGAGCAGTATTATAGTAGTTATATTCTTGTATATAGGGGAGCAGTATTATAGTAGATATATTCTTGTATATAGGGGCAGTATTATAGTAGTTATATTCTTGTATATAGGAGGCAGTACTATAGTAGTTATATTTTTCTATATAGGAGCAGTATTATAGTAGTTATATTCTTGTATATAGGAGCAGTATTATAGTAGTTATATTCTGGTATATAGGAGCAGTATTATAGTAGTTATATTCTTGTATATAGGGGAGCAGTATTATAGTAATTATATTCTTGTATATAGGGGCAGTATTATAGTAGTTATAAGCAGCAAACAGAAGCGAGCAGCCAGCACAACTAGCCCTAAATTCCTTAGATCGCACTCTCAGCTAGTGCAGCGAAAGTAAAAGACGCCCTGAGGGGGGGCGTGGCTTGTGCAGCGGTCTGAGCGGTCGCATGTGGCGGTAGCTCCCGCACTGAACCTGGGATATCTTTCTCCTGTTTAGTATCCTGTCTCCCGAGACACCACCTGGACGTACCGGAACCATGGGGCGCACTAATAAGGCTGACCAGAACCGGAACAAAGATAAATCTGCAGTGGAAAAGCTGCAGGAGTTTGCCCGTACCCCTGTCCAAGATGGCGCCGGCAGCGCGGCCTGCACGGCCCCGGAGCCGGAGGATGTGGAGGACGATTCTCCTGAGTCCGGAAGCCCCGAAGACTCCGGCTCGGATCTCACCTTGAAGCAGGTGACAGAACAACTACTCCAAGCGATCTCGTCCTGCCAGACGACGCTCACAGGGAAGCTGGAGGAGGTGAAGGTGGACGGGGGCCTGCTGCGTCAGGACCTGCAGAATGTACGAGGCCGGTTGGTGCAGGTCGAGGACCGCGTCTCTACTCTGGAGGATACGGTATCTCCGATGCCGAATACTATCTCCACGTTGGAATCGCAGCTGTCCATGTGTAAACAGAAGCAGGATGATCTGGAGAACAGACTGCGAAGGAATAATGTTCGCATCATTGGACTACCTGAGCGGGCTGAAGGTCAGGCGCCGGCCATGTTTGCTGAGCGGTGGTTCCGTGAGTTGTTCCCCAATGCCCCATTCTCCGTGGCGTTTACAGTTGAGAGGGCCCATAGGGTCCCGGCCCGGGCTCCACCACCTGGGGCCCCTCCTAGGCCGTTCTTGGCCCGTATCCTTAACTGTAACGACCGTGATTTATTACTGCGTCAGGCTCAACAATTAGGGGACATCACCTATGATAATGTGAAAGTATCCTTTTTCCCAGACTTTTCTGCTGATTTACAGAAAAAGAGGGCAACCTTTGCTACTGTGAAGGCGCGTCTTCGAGAATTGCAAATTTCTTACTCAATGGCATATCCTGCCCGCCTGCGGGTACAAGATGGAGATCGAGCGGTTTTCTTCACTGATCCAGCGGAGGTGTTGGAATGGCTGCGCAGAAGGAGAGGAGCTTCCCCCCGCATGGTGGCATGAGTGATCCTGCTAGTCCTGATCCCTTTTTTCATGTTTGCTCCCCGTCACACAGCACCCTGGCCCTGATGGGTGGTAGTTGAAGCCATTCCCGGTGGTGGGAGGGGGACTCCGCTTTATTGATAACATCCCGGGTTCACCCCCGTATATAGAAGTCACCTATATTACATCTACACACTATGGTGAGCTTGTTATAGCTGGTTGAGTACTGGACTTGGGTTTTTGACTATGTGTTTTCGTGGGATGCTACGGTATCTAAATTTTTGGGTTTTCAATTGGTTAATGGTTTTTGCCCGCACTTATGATTCTTTGCTGGGGACTGTATGGTATGTGCTGCTTCTGGGGGGGGTGGGGGGTGGCCTCGGGGAGGGAGGGGAGGTGGGGGGTTTTTTGACTTTCTGTTTAATGCTCTTTTTTGTTTTCTTTAATGATGGCTGCTTATAGAGTGATGTCCTGGAATGTTAGGGGATTGGGGTCCCCTAAAAAGAGGGTACTAGTCTTTTCTCATATACGGAAATTTCAACCACAGATAGTGTGTCTACAAGAGACGCATCTCGTCCCATCCAGGTGTCACCTCCTGGGGAGGTCGTGGGTGCAGTGGCGAGCTCACTCCTGCCACACGTCCTTCTCACGGGGAGTCTCCCTGTTGATACATAGATCCCTTAGATGGGAGCCCGTTACTGTCAAGGTCGACCCCTTAGGTCGTTTTATATTGGTTCACGCCTATGTGAATAATGACCCCTTAATCCTGATTGGTATTTATAATCCCCCGCCAGCTACGTTAGAGGTGTTCCACATAGCAATATCCTTTGCAGCAGCGTACCCGGGTGTTAAATGTCTGTGTATGGGGGACTTCAATATGATGCCAAATATGTCTATAGACCGACATGTGGGGGGACTGGGTAACCCTTCCGGGGGCCCCAGTCCCTTCGCGGCTCTCATGCTCGAAGTGGGTTGGATTGATTTATTTAGGGTTAGACACCCAAGTGCAAGAGTATATTCCTGTTATAACTTAGGGCATAACTCTCTATCCCGTATAGATCACGCTTTTGGATCCTCCGCTTTGGCGGGGGTGGTGTCCGAGATTTATTACCATACCAGAGCGATTTCTGACCATTCACCCCTGTTACTTTCAATTAATGTCCCTTCTGTTTCTGTTCATAGAAGATGGAAGGTGCATCCCTTTTGGCTGCAGCTTTTAGATCCGGTGGACAGGATCCCTGACCAACTGCAGGTATTTCTAGGGACACAGGACTGTGAGACGGACCCTGGTATACTGTGGGAAACTCTGAAAGCATACTTGAGAGGTTGTCTTAGATCATCCATCTCTTATCTGAAGAGGGAAACCTCAGTCAGAGAGGAGGAACTGGCGGAGCGGTGTGCTGGATTGGAGGCCAGGTACACGGAGGATCCTACAGACGCTCATAGGGAAGCTTGGCTTGCCATGGGTAGGACATATTTACAACATCTAAATGAGAAAATGAACCGTAAGTTGTTTTTCTCTAAACAATTCTTCTTCGAGCATGGCAACCAGTCCAGCAAGCTCTTAGCCCAACTGGTGAGACAGGATAAGGCCGCTCCCCCTATTCTCCGCATTTCATCCTCTGCTGGGACGGTTCTACTGGACTCTACCAGTATTGCTGATAGATTTGCTGACTTTTACATTGACCTATATAGATCTAGAGTGACGTACTCGACTTCTGACCTGTTGGACTACCTGGCGAGGATTACATTTCCCAGACTTTCGGACGTGGATAGGGAGGACTTGGACAGGGACATTACGACTGACGACATCGAGGAGGCTGTGACTGGGATGACTGGGGGCAAGGCCGCAGGTCCTGATGGGCTTCCTTTGGGGGTCTATATTAAGTATCTTCCTCAGGTGGCCAGCAGTTTGCAGTCTATGTATAGCAACGCATTTGTGTCTGGGTCCTTACCGGCTTCTCTATGTGAGGCTACCATAGTGGTTCTCCTTAAGCCCGATAAGGACCCCTTGGATTGTGGGTCGTACAGACCAATATCGTTGCTGAATATCGACTACAAAATACTCACAAAGATATTAGCATTGTGCCTGAATAAATGTATACGGACCATTATTCATGAAGATCAGTCCGGCTTTATACCGGGCAGATCCACTACTGATAATATAAGGAGGGTCCAGACGGCGGTGCAATTGGGGTCCACATTGGAACAGGACTGGGCTTTGGCCTCGCTTGACGCGGCCAAGGCCTTTGATTCAGTTGAATGGCCTTATCTCCTGGCAGTACTACAGAAGTTTGGCTTTGGAGCTAAGTTCATTCGCTGGATACGTATTCTTTACACGAATCCCAGGGCGCAAGTATGTGTTAATGGGATTTGCTCTACCATTTTTAGTCTTGGGAGGGGTACCAGACAAGGGTGCCCGCTCTCGCCTCTGTTGTATGCTATTGCGGCGGAGCCCTTGGCTATCCAAATTAGACAGGACCGGGATGTTTCCGGTATAGTGTATGGTGGTAGGGAGGACCGAATCGGTTTATATGCTGATAACATGGTCTTGTTCTTGAGTAACCCGCGGTCCTCACTCCCTCTAGTCATATCTACGATAGATAGATTTGGTGTGTACTCTGGTCTTGTTATTAACTGGTCCAAGTCCTTTTTACTTCCTCTTCGGCCTTCTGGGTGGCCCGCTGTTTTTGCGGGCCTCCAGGTGGTCGAACAGTTTAAGTATCTGGGTATCCTGGTCCATAGAGATATGTCTAATGACTTTGCATTAAACGCCCTCCCACTCCTCTCCTTGATTAAAGACAAATTTAAGATCTGGGGTACTTTGCCTCTGTCTGTCCCGGGCCGGATAAACTTGATCAAAATGATCATTTTGCCTAAATGTCTCTACATTCTGGAGCATGCTGCTACTCCCGTGCCCATGTCCTTCTTTAAGTCCCTCCACTCGCTTTTACCTTCTTTTATCTGGGGCAATTCCCGGTCTAAATTGAAGTTGGTAACCTTGCAGCGCATGAAGGCCCGGGCGGGTTATGCCCTCCCGGACTTCCAGGCGTACTACTTGGCTGGACAATTGAGGCTACTTCGCTCATGGGTCAGGGCGGAGCCACTACCCAACTCGGAACACCACCTTGCCCATTATGCTCATCAGACCCATTTAAGGGCCTGGTTGGACAGGCCTTCCTCTGGGAGCGGTAGACTCTTACCTTTACATCGCCTGGCCTCCCAGGTGTGGACGACGGTCAAGAAGCTTCATGACTTTACGGACGTAGCGACTGACCTTCCACTTTGGGATGCCCCATATCTGACGCACTTGACGGCTGACTTAGACCCGACCTTTTGGAAATCCCATGGCATTAGAGAATTGTCTCACCTGTACTCGGATAATATTCTTTCCTCCTTCACCCAGCTACAAGGAAAATTCGACCTACCTAGAACGGCTTTTTATAAATACCTGCAGTTGCGCCATGCCTTATTGACTCAATTCCCCCCGTCCACCACTAAAATCTCTGATTACCCACTGATAGGAGTTATCAGGTCTCAAGGTCCTGGGGGGTTAGTTTCTGTTCTTTATGCTCATATTATTGAAATTAAGCATGCTCGGGCACCTCTCCCTGCGGAAGCATACTGGAGATCCCATATCCCTGGTTTGACTGAGGAACAGTGGAGGGAGGTTCAATCGTCTCACACACTGGTGTCCCCCGCTGCGAATAATAAGATTACCCAACTCTACATTATTCATAGTTGCTATCTCACACCGATTAGACTGCATCGAATGGGTAGGACACAGAGTGACCAGTGCCACAGGTGTAGCTCTCCCAGGGCAGATTTTTGGCACCTTATTTGGTCTTGCTCATATGTGTGCTATTTTTGGAAGGAGGTCACAGCCTTTCTCTCCTCATTATTAGGTAGAACTGTCCCTCGTATACCCCTGTTTTGTCTGTTTGGTATTATTGATGAAGACAGTTGGCCTTATTTCACTAGAGTTTTGCTAAGAGAATCACTGTTCATGGCCCGTAAGGCCATAGCTTTAAGGTGGATGGATCCTAGACCTCCTAATGTGTCTATGTGGAAGAGATTGATAAACAATGTATTACCATTTGAACGCTTGGTATATAAACATAGGAAATGCGAAGCAAAGTTTGATAAGGTGTGGGGTGTGTGGTGCGCTTCTACTGATACTCTGTTTACAGCCCACGACTACTATACATCTAGGGACGCATTGCTGCCTCGCACTCCACCCTGAGACAATTGTTAATTGTTGTCTACCTGGGACCCTCCCTTTGATCCCCCCCTCTCTTCCTTCCCCTCTTCGTTCTATTTTTCATTTTTAGTGCTTTCCCCTTCCTCCCTTTGGCCCTCCCTGTTTCCCCCTTCCCCTTTTTTTTGTTTTGTTTAGTTCTGCGCTAACTGATTCTTTCGTTTTCCTTACTCCTCCCGTCCACCCCCCCCCCCCATTTCTTTTTGTTTTGACAGTGGCAGTGGCTTGCGGATAGTGCCCATAATTATTTCCATCTGATATATACGATACATTGGTTTTACTATGTCACGGAGCACTCCTACGTCTTATTTACACTGCACCTGACCGCTGTACTATGCTTTTATCCCGGTACATCAATGTCTCCCCTGCGTGGGAATTTTGTCGTGTGTAAGCATGGCTTGTGCGGAGCCATATGTTTTGGTTTTACTGTTTTGTTATCTTTATTTTCTGTTCAATAAAACGAATTTAAAAAAAAAAAAGACGCCCTGAGCTCGGGCTCCACAGTTCCCTTACCAGTGCTGGCAGGCACTGTAACCCTTCGGGTTCCAAGTCCCTAATGAAAAGACATCTTCGTATCAAACATATGTAGAAAGCAGGGACGTCACTCACCGGGGTACTGTGCCGATAATTCTTTATTTCTTTAAGGTGCAAAGACAGACATGGTGCACGGACGTTTCCAAGGACTCAGCTAATCAGAGTAAGACTGGGTGACAGCTGTTGCGCGTGCGCATTCACGCTTCTTCAGACCCTGTCTGTTCCGTGCTGCATCACCTTTTTGAAGCTACTCTCTGGTGACGTGCACAGAACAGGTGCAAACTACTTAATCAAGAACATATATGTTAAAACATTAAAAACATAAATCAACCGACTTTCTTTATCAAAAGGACACTCTGCAATAAATAGTACCAAAAGGTATATCATAAAAAGACACTGTAATCGACTCTTTCATTCAGCCCCAGGTTTCCAGCAGCATTCAGTTTAATTAACCATTTAGCTTCTTTTAGAATTTTTCTTTTATCTGTATTCTCTTTGCTGCGGATCACCTCTAGCCCCTGAAAGAGTAAATCCTTACAGTTCCCTCCATGTACAGAATTCATGTGTTCAATAAAACGGGGAGCACCTTTTTTAGATCTAACTGAATACACATGTTCCCTAAAACGTGTGTTCAATGCACGTTTAGTGCTGCCGACATAGAAGCGGCCACACGGGCAAACCATAGCGTAAATAACCCATTGTGTTCTGCAGGTAATGAGATTTTTAATATAGATTTCTTCACCACCTATCACCGTAGACTTTCCTGTCTTCATGTGGGGACACCAAATGCATGTCCCACGTTTGTGGTTGCCCGTGGGGCCGATTCTTGACAGCCAGTCTGAGGTGTTCGATTTGGAATGAAAGTTGCTACTGGTTACTACATCTTTCAAGTTTTTACTCCGTTTGAAAGCTATCAAAGGTTTTTCATGAACCAGTTTTCCTAAATCTGTATCATTTTTAATCAGAGACCAATTATTATGAATAGCTGTTCTTTCCAATTTTTTCCAAGGGGCTGAATTTAAATGCAAAAGAGAAACGGGGTAGAGTGGTGCTTTGAGACTTTAAATGTGTTTTTTTCCATTTCTTACTCTTCGTGCTGTTATCTAATAGAGTTTTTCTATCTTGTGCGAATGCTCGATTTAATGCCTTCTCAAGGATCTTTTCTGGGTACCCTCGTGCCCCCAATCTCTCCTTCAGCTCACCAGCCTGTACCAAAAATTTCTCATCAGAACTATTTATTCGTCTCAGCCGTAAAAATTGGCCGTAAGGCAAAGCAGTCTTTACATGTTCGGGGTGGTAGCTGGTGTACTGAAGGAGAGAATTGGAGGCAGTGGGCTTTCTGTACCCTGACGTCTTTACATCACCTTCATTAGTCTCTACCAACACATCGAGAAACTCGATCCGCTTGGCATCGATTTTGTAAGTGAAGCGTAAATTCATTTTGTTTGTTTCGTTCAGAAATTTTACAAAATCCCCGAAGTCCGTCTCGGTGCCATCCCAGGCAATGAACACATCGTCCACAAACCTGAGGTAGCACCGGACGGACTTCAGGAAGGGATTATTAGCTGTAAAGAAATGCCTGTACTCAAAAGCTGCAACATATAAATTGGCAAGGGTGCAGGCCTGATGACGATACTTTGTCATTATTAAGCAGAGGCCTAAATTTCTGCCTCACTGAGGACTTTAACATTGTGGATTTTGAAGTGGATTTATTTAAATCTATAAGAAAATTAAATTTGAAAAAATGATATGCTAATAAAGGAAAAGTAGTAAATCCACTAGAGGGAGAAATCCCTGCCACTATAGGTCCGCTTGGCTTTAGCGTGATGAAAGATGCCACTTCAGCTGAATTAGAATGCCTTGATAATTTGATAGATTTACAGGATGGTATAGAAAGTGACACCTTATGTGACAATGATGTTCTGTCACTTGAGGATTTTAAGGGAGGGATAAAATCCTCCTTTTGTCCCCAAGTGACTCCGGGTAGCAACCTTGACATTTTTCAGAATAATGTTTTACGTGAAGTGAAGTCACTAATATACAAAAAAGATCCAAGTAATCTCAAGTTAGGTGAGAAAAGGGATTTAGATAGTCTTAAAAATATGAACGATATAGTACTTAAAAAATCGGATAAGGGCAGTAACGTCGTTATCATGACTAGTGAATATTATGCCAGCGAAGCCCTCCATCAACTTAATAACCCACTCACCTATCAAAAACTAGCAAATAATCCTGTTCCTAAAATTAAAACCAAACTCCAAACCCTATTACGAAAGGCAGTAGAGAACAATGTCATTTCCAAAAGCAGAGCCGAAAAATTGATCCCTCCATTCCCTTCCAGTCCGCGATGGTACTTCCTGCCGAAGGTGCATAAGACCTTAGATGCCCCCCGGGAGACCTATCGTCTCGGGGCGGGGCTCTGTCACAGAGCCACTCTCCAAGTACTTGGAGTGGTTGCTGCGACCCCTTCTGCAGGAAGTACCATCGTTAGTAAAAGATACTAACCAATTTCTCACTTGCATTCAGGACCTAGCTTGGTCCGATAACATGATGTTGGCATCGATTGATATCGAAAGCCTGTATACAAGTATACCACATGAGAAGGGAGTGGACTGCATAAAAGAGATATTAATCAACGCAGGTAAATCAGAGAAAGTAATACAGTTTATATGTGAATCTTTGGCGTTTATTTTGGAAAATAACACGTTTTTGTTTGATGACGTATGGTACAGGCAAATTGGAGGCGTGGCCATGGGCACCCCCGTGGCCTGCACCCTTGCCAATTTATATGTTGCAGCTTTTGAGTACAGGCATATCTTTACAGCTAATAATCCCTTCCTGAAGTCCGTCCAGTGCTACCTCAGGTTTGTGGACGATGTGTTCATTGCCTGGGATGGCACCGAGACGGACTTCGGGGATTTTGTAAAATTTCTGAACGAAACAAACAAAATGAATTTACGCTTCACTTACAAAATCGATGCCAAGCGGATCGAGTTTCTCGATGTGTTGGTAGAGATTAATGGAGGTGATATACAGACGTCAGGGTACAGAAAGCCCACTGCCTCCAATTCTCTCCTTCAGTACACCAGCTACCACCCCGAACATGTAAAGACTGCTTTGCCTTACGGCCAATTTTTACGGCTGAGACGAATAAATAGTTCTGATGAGAAATTTTTGGTACAGGCTGGTGAGCTGAAGGAGAGATTGGGGGCACGAGGGTACCCAGAAAAGATCCTTGAGAAGGCATTAAATCGAGCATTTGCACAAGATAGAAAAACTCTATTAGATAACAGCACGAAGAGTAAGAAATGGAAAAAAACACATTTAAAGTCTCAAAGCACCACTCTACCCCGTTTCTCTTTTGCATTTAAATTCAGCCCCTTGGAAAAAATTATAAGAACAGCTATTCATAATAATTGGTCTCTGATTAAAAATGATAAAGATTTAGGAAAACTGGTTCATGAAAAACTTTTGATAGCTTTCAAACGGAGTAAAAACTTGAAAGATGTAGTAACCAGTAGCAACTTTCATTCCAAATCGAACACCTCAGACTGGCTGTCAAGAATCGGCCCCACGGGCAACCACAAACGTGGGACATGCATTTGGTGTCCCCACATGAAGACAGGAAAGTCTACGGTGATAGGTGGTGAAGAAATCTATATTAAAAATCTCATTACCTGCAGAACACAATGGGTTATTTACGCTATGGTTTGCCCGTGTGGCCGCTTCTATGTCGGCAGCACTAAACGTGCATTGAACACACGTTTTAGGGAACATGTGTATTCAGTTAGATCTAAAAAAGGTGCTCCCCGTTTTATTGAACACATGAATTCTGTACATGGAGGGAACTGTAAGGATTTACTCTTTCAGGGGCTAGAGGTGATCCGCAGCAAAGAGAATACAGATAAAAGAAAAATTCTACTTCAAGCGGAAGCTAAATGGTTAATTAAACTGAATGCTGCTGGAAACCTGGGGCTGAATGAAAGAGTCGATTACAGTGTCTTTTTATGATATACCTTTTGGTACTATTTATTGCAGAGTGTCCTTTTGATAAAGAAAGTCGGTTGATTTATGTTTTTAATGTATTAACATATATGTTCTTGATTAAGTAGTTTGCACCTGTTCTGTGCACGTCACCAGAGAGTAGCTTCAAAAAGGTGATGCAGCACGGAACAGACAGGGTCTGAAGAAGCGTGAATGCGCACGCGCAACAGCTGTCACCCAGTCTTACTCTGATTAGCTGAGTCCTTGGAAACGTCCGTGCACCATGTCTGTCTTTGCACCTTAAAGAAATAAAGAATTATCGGCACAGTACCCCGGTGAGTGACGTCCCTGCTTTCTACATATGTTTGATTATAGTAGTTATATTCTTGTATATAGGAGCAGTATTATAGTAGTTATATTCTTGTATATAGGAGCAGTATTATAGTAGTTATATTCTTGTATATAGGAGCAGTATTATAGTAGTTATATTCTTGTATATAGGAGCAGTATTATAGTAGTTATATTCTTGTATATAGGAGGCAGTATTATAGTAGTTATATTCTTGTATATAGGAGCAGTATTATAGTAGTTATATTCTTGTATATAGGAGCAGTATTATAGCAGTTATATTCTTGTATATAGGAGCTGTATTATAGCAGTTATATTCTTGTATATAGGAGCAGTATTATAGTAGTTATATTCTTGTATATAGGAGCAGTATTATAGTAGTTATATTCTTGTATATAGGAGCAGTATTATAGTAGTTATATTCTTGTATATAGGAGGCAGTATTATAGTAGATATATTCTTGTATATAGGAGAAGTATTATAGTAGTTATATTCTTGTATATAGGAGCAGTATTATAGTAGTTATATTCTTGTATATAGGAGCAGTATTATAGTAGTTATATTCTTGTATATAGGAGCAGTATTATAGTAGTTATATTCTTGTATATAGGAGGCAGTATTATAGTAGTTATATTCTTGTATATAGGAGCAGTATTATAGTAGTTATATTCTTGTATATAGGAGCAGTATTATAGCAGTTATATTCTTGTATATAGGAGCTGTATTATAGCAGTTATATTCTTGTATATAGGAGCAGTATTATAGTAGTTATATTCTTGTATATAGGAGCAGTATTATAGTAGTTATATTATTGTATATAGGAGGCAGTATTATAGTAGTTATATTCTTGTATATAGGAGCAGTATTATAGTAGTTATAGTCTTGTATATAGGAGGCAGTATTACAGTAGTTATATTCTTGTATATAGGAGCAGTATTATAGTAGTTATATTCTTGTATATAGGAGCAGTATTATAGTAGGTATATTCTTGTATATAGGAACAGTATTATAGTAGGTATATTCTTGTATATAGGAGCAGTATTATAGTAGTTATATTCTTGTATATAGGAGCAGTATTATAGTAGTTATATTCTTGTATATAGGAGCAGTATTATAGTAGTTATATTCTTGTATATAGGAGGCAGTATTATAGTAGTTATATTCTTGTATATAGGAGGCAGTATTATAGTAGTTATATTCTTGTATATAGGAGCAGTATTATAGTAGTTATATTTTTCTATATAGGAGCAGTATTATAGTAGTTATATATAATTCCACGAAGTAGAAGGAAAAAGCCGAAACTGCACTCACCCACTGTCATAATTCACAAACCGGAGAAAGTTTATTTTCAGATGATATTAGGAGATCCAGCAGGTGTGGGACGTGGAGGAGAGAAGGAGTCTTGCAACTAGTTTCGCGCCAGCCGGCGCTTTCTCTGAGCTGGTGTAAAATAGCCATTTCAAGAGGGAATTGTAATGGATTCAATATCAATAATCATATATATAATTGGGATAAAATGACTATTTCACATTTTGCTAATATCTGCTCATTTGAAACAGATGGCATCAGCCTTTCTTCCCGTGGAGTCTGACCATTAAGACTGAACTTTTATTATTACCAATATTAATGTTGTAGAGAGATAGTGACGTCTGTACCAGGATCCGTATCCTGGACAACACCTGATAATGTCCGACTAATAAAGTATTTGTGTCAGGTGACCATCTGGAGGAAAAGAGGAGCAAGATTATGATTAACGCTTAGGAGAAAAACAAGTCTATAAAACAAAACCACACGCACGTACACACACGTCACGGATAATGATGGATAATGTGGGTGGTAATTTATGTTAATTCTGGAGGCTATATAACCTGTGAATTCTGCTGTAATAAACACCAGAGAATTGTGTAAAGGGGTATTCCAGGCCAAAACTTTTTTTTAATATATCAACCAGCTCCGGAAAGATAAACAGATTTGTAAATTACTTCTATTAAAAAATCTTAATCCTTCCAATAGTTATTAGCTTCTGACGTTGAGTTGTTTTCTGTCTAACTGCTCTCTGATGACTCACGTCCCAGGAGCTGTGCAGTTCCTATGGGGATATTCTCCCATCATGCACAGCTCCCGGGACGTGACATCATCAATGAGCAGTTAGACAGAAAATTTCAGAAGCTAATAACTATTGGAAGGATTAAGATTTTTTAATAGAAGCAATTTACAAATCTGTTTAACTTTCCGGAGCGAGTTGATATATATAAATAAAGGTTTTGCCTGGAATACCCCTTTAACCTGAACAGAGCGTCAGTGTCTGTCACTTCACTCCGATGCATCAAACTTTACTTAGATAATCAATCTGGACGGGAACAGATATGCACTGAGTATCTGAAGAAGTCATTCCACTTCACTGGGACTAAGTTATACAACAGCTGGAGGCACACTACTACAACTCCCAGTATGCCTTTTGGCTGTCTGTGCATGCTGGGGGTTGTAGTTATGCAACTGCTGGAGGCACACTTTTTCATAGAAAAACTTTTGTGCATGCTGGGGGTTGTTGCTAAGCAACAGCAGGAGGCAGCCTAACCTCCTACTGCTGCTTCACATCAGTCCACGGGGAAGGAGGGGGGTGGAGGCTTCACCTTCATGAATGAGGCGGGGGGGGGGGGCAGAGGTCAGCCACAGTGACTGGGAGCGGTCGGCGGGGGGGGTATGTGAGAGCAATAGCTGAGCTGCGTGATTGACAGGCAGGGAGCAGCAGTCACGTCTCCCGGCTGCAGCCTGAGATTTCGGACTCATGCCAGGCCAGCATGAGTCTGAAATCAATAAGAAACTAGCGGCCGGGACATGTTGGGAGACCCCTAGTGGTGGGTTTTCAAAAATGAAAAGAAGCATGGTAATTATAATTTTTTTCTTTTTTAATAACATACATTTTGGAACTTGTTAGAAATAGCTTACTTTACAACATATAAAAACTTTTTTTTTCCATTAAATTTTTAATATAAATATTACAAAACAGATTTGGAGAGGCTCTTGTCACTCGAGCGACCATGTGACCTGGGCTGCCCAATTAAGACACCTATACCCAAGGTGACAAAATAAATGAATAAATAAATAGAAATAAATTGGGGCTCAAGGTCTTGAACAGTTCTTTCATGTTTAAAACTTGATTTGTGAGAAAAACATTTCCCACATTCTGAACATGAATAGGGTTTTACCCCTGTGCGAGTTTGTTTACAAAGACTTGATTTCTCAGTAAAACATTTCCCACATTCTGCACATGAAAATGCCTTCTCACCTGTGTGAGTTCTTCATGTTTAAGAAGATTAGATTTCACAGTAAAACATATCCCGCACTCTGCACATTAAAATGGCTTCTCCTCTGTGTGAGTTTTTTCATGTTTAACAAGTCTTGATTTTCGAGAAAAACATTTCCCACATTTTGAACATGAATATGGTTTCTCCCCTGTGTGAGTTAGTTTATGGTTAACAAGACTTGATTTCTCAGTAAAACATTTCCCACACTCTGCACATGAAAATGGCTTCTCCCCTGTGTGAGTTCTTTGATGTTTAACAAGATGTGATTTCTGAGTAAAACATTTTCTACATTCTGAACATGAAAATGGCTTCTCTCCTGTGTGAGTTATTTGATGTTTAACAAGTTGTGATTGCTGAGTAAAACATTTTCCACATTCTGAACATGAAAATGGCTTCTCTCCTGTGTGAGTTCTTTGATGTCTAACAAGTTCTGATTT